>NC_058194.1:18290855-18593885 GCF_907165205.1 Coccinella septempunctata
GACGAATAAACTCTTTCAATTGAGTTTCAATGAAAGATTTATTCGATGAATAACACTATCTGAAAGTGAAAAGACAGCATTTTTACCTATCCTAAGGCCTGGTACTTTCACGTGCGAATAAATAAATTTATTCGCATTTATTAAGTCTTATTCGTAAGATTAGTAAAAATGCAGTCTTTTCACTTTCAGATAGTGTTATTCATCGAATAAATATGTCATTGAAACTTAATTAGAAGAGTTTATTTGTCATAGATCGAATGTCGGTACGTCATTATTCGTTGAATAAAATTTATTCGAAGGTGAAAGTACCGGGCCTAAGAATAAGACTTATCTATCGAATAAATTTAGATATTCGCACGTGGAAGTACCGGGCCTTAATCATATAATCTTGTTAGTTTATTCCACCGAATAAGCAGGTTTCTTAGTCTATAAACATAAATTAATAATATGTATTAACGAGAAGCTGCGTAGTGAAATGTTCTTTCGCGTGAATAAATTAGATTCTAGTGATTGATCGATTCTTTATCGTCTACATCCTTTTATAGGCTTACTCGAGTTATCATTGCTCCAAAACAATTGAAGAAGAACGGTATGAAAAATAATGCCCCACTTTTATTTTGTCTCATACTCCTCAGGGCAAACAATTCCGAGCGAACTGTAGAGAGAAGCCCGAATGGTGAAAAGCTCCCTCGCTACTTTCTATCAGCACCGCTGCCATTAACTTACCCATGCCGTAAGAAGTAACGGAATTCCAATACTCCTGAGGCATCTTTCACGAGGGCGAATCTCACCTTTACACTTAGCATTTACTGCTTATGTTCATGGAGAGAACGTGAATCATGAACATGAACTTTCAGGTCTGACCGACGAAAGTGTTCTTCAGCAAAACACACACTCATGACCATTATAGCTTTTAATTACTTTTCGTCGGCTTCTTTAGTTAGTCCCAGTTCCAGGGTAAAATGAGTAAAGTAACCCGTAATGTTATCATATGAAGCTGAACTTGGGCAAATATTTTTCATTACGCCATGGGTTAAGTAGATAATTTACGCAGATTATCAAACCACAGTGAATTTTTCTCATGACAAATGTTTCATCATATCAATATAAGTTATGTTTGGATTTCTAAGAAAGGCAATATCTTTCTCACTCCCTTTCCGGCTATTTTACTTATGTCGAAGAAAGTGATTTTTATAATGAGAAAAAAAATCGATTAGAAACATATGACAAATGATATGAATAAACATCGAAAGTTTCAGGTTCTCAAAATAGATTCAGCTATGGAAATCGAGATTTTCCACTATAGAATCTTCCAAGTCGACAAACGAAATTCGATCAACCCTGGGTATTTAGCCAACAATACATCATCAACATAATTTTTAAATAATTTAACATTTCAAAACTGTAATTTTGTTGATCTTGTCAATTTTAAAGTACCTACCTAATTTATATCTGAGGCTTAGAAATAGGGAAACTTCTCATGTAACGCCAGGTAGTTCATCTCCTATTAATAAAATGATGCTTCTATGCAATGAGTTGGTTGAAAAATTTGACTTGGATTTGTTCAATACTAGTTTGGGAAATGTGAGAAGATTGTTCTCCTAGGTTAAGTAGTTGATACTGTTTTTGTGTTGTTATGCATATGTAATTACCTTCTTGGGTGTATGTGTAGAAATATATGAATAAATAAATAAATAAATAATAGGCAGTAACTTTGATGTTACTGAAGAAGCAAGGACATTTATCAGTATTATAATAAAATATCAATCGCATATTTTCGTATTCATAAAATGCAGGAAATATAGTTCGTCAAGGATAGTCGATAGGAAAATATTATTAGTAAGGAAGAAGACGAATTCAATATACAACATGAGCTGAAATAAAAGCAGCCGAAATTGTGTTGAGATAAAAGTAATTTAACTAATAACCCATTGTATAAGTAATTTTCAGTGACTGATATTTACTTATCTTTTTTCCAAATTATGATTATAATATCCCAAGTGATATTCTTCAATAGTAGACAAAATTTCCACGGTTGGTCATTTTAACCACGGGAGAGCGCCAAAATAACCTATGTGGTTCAGTACCAGTGGAGTTCATGTCTTCGACATTACAAAACAAGAATTATCAATAGTCAATAATGTTTTTTCGATTTTTGATTTGGAATGACGTAACTTTTCTGTTTGTGATTCAGCAAAATTTAGTCGTTAGGGAAAAAATTTAGAAGAAGGGTGATATTGGAAAACCTCGAACTGTTCGACGGCAATTTGAAAGCCACGTGTTCGAGCTTTCTTGAATAAATTCTTCCAAATAAATGAAAGTGTAAAAATATTTAATTCAACGATAGGACCGAAAAAAATAAAAGGGTTCTGTTGAAGTAATCAGATGCGGTTTTGTTTTCCGCATTTGTTTTACTTTTTTGTCAAAGTAGATACCCTACCATTAACTATCTATTAAAAAGGGGGGCTTTTTATATATCAGCCTTGGAACATAGATATGTACATGGAATGGAAAAAATAAACATTTGTTTATTTTATTGTCCAAAGCCTGGAGTACGATAGTTGTTTAGTGTCACTAATCACAATAAGGACAATGTTTTCTTGATTTTCAATGCGAAAAGATAAGAAAGTATACAAATTTATCCATGTAACGCCACTGCCTTAGTATCGCGCTAGATAGACAAGTATCGAATATGCGGACGTCAACAAAAGCGTTCGTAGCACTGCAATGGCCATTCCGTGTATCTATGTTTCAATATTTCAGCATGTTACCCGTTTTCTTTCACCTTTGTCTCAGAAAGAAATAGCACTACAGCGAAAAAAGTTTCGAAACCATGTAGTTCTGTCATCGATTCCTTCGTTTAACAGATGTATTGCTAGTTTCCATCTTTTTCGTTTGCCATTCACATCGTTTCAATAAAGAACACTTGTATATTCAGCAATATATTGAGAGCAATCATTCCATTTAATGACTATTGCACTGATAATGCGATAACCGAAATTGAACGCGAAATGTTATTATTTTGCCAATTTACGTAATTTGATGTGGTCTCATAATTAGCTGAATATGCAATGTTCCTCTGTGGATTATATATCTCGATTCACATGCAATCAGTCGTATATATTTCAAATCGACCTTATACAGAATGTCCCGAAAATAAACCGCCTTACAATAATCATATTTTTCTTAGTAAACTATAGGCCTAAAAGGCTTCGTTTCAAATTTCTGGTGTATTGAAGTTTTATTGAAAAACCAATGGAAAAAAACGGTACAAATTATGTCGAAACATAAAGTAGAATATTATACAATTCCTAAGCATTCAGCAATTGAGATATTCAGTGAGTATGGTACAAAGCTTATTAGAAGGTTCTTCACAACAGCCAGTTTTTTCTGTTATTGTAAGTCTATGGTAAGGATCAATGAAATATTTCGTTCTTATAGACGAAATTGCTAAATCCACGACAACAAGATGTGATGGGACAGATGTCCATTACGTACTTGGTTAGCTGCATTTAAATATAAGGAATACCTATTATCCTGATCTCAGACTCATTTCAAGCATTGGTATTGAAGTTATGTTACAGATATGATGCGTGTGTATAAGGGCCTGAAAATGACTTGACATGTTGAGGGCAATACGAGTAAAGGTTGAGATCTAAATACACTCTTTAAAGAACTGTTTTAAAATTATAATGATATGAAATTGAAATTTCACACTTTGCAATCACCTTATGGCTCATCCTATTCCATCATCAATAAAAAATTGTTCTATATGTTTTGTTGTATATTTCAAAAACTCAATTCAACCGAAATTATTGATTCGACCATATTTGTTTTGTTTGGCTGATTTTTGCCATGGACATGAACAAACTGGAGGAAAATATCGAGCATGTTGTAGTTACAATAAGAAACACATTGTAAAATTTTGAACGTGCTGATGATATTGTAATATATCCAAACATGTTGTCCTTTATTAACCTTTATATATAATAATAAAGTAGGAGGGTTTTTTTAGACTTCACTCTTCACTAGTATATATGATATTATGTGTACTCATGGGCTTCAAAGAACTATTGAATTTTTCAGTTTTTTTTTAGCTTAGATTTTGAAATTGCAAATATATTGTACTTTTTTTGTAGTCTTGTGCCCTAAGATTTACGGGTATTAGGGGCAACTTCAAATTGGGGTTTGGAGATATGTTTTCGGCATAACATAACATAACTTTTCATCAAAATGTAGATACTCTAGAAACAAAAATTTGAACCCACGAATCACACAAACTAAATTTTTCAAAATGCAATTTCCTTTATGTGAACTTTTCTACTAGTTTTTTTACCGATATGTACCGTAAAATTTATTATTTCCCTGAGATTAAGAGATCTTAAGGAGGTTTCAAATTACGGGAACTAGAAGCATTTCTTGAATACGGTGAAATATGTGCACTAATATCGTAGCAAAATATACCGTTATAAAACGGAACTTTTCTCAACCCTCGGGATGTTTCTGGTTTCTATATAAAGCTTCAGGGCTGTTTTGTTCAGTACAAGGAATATATAATGTTTTCAGCTACAAAGTTTAGTATTAGTTTCGAACGGTAATGTACCTACTGTCGAAAAAAATTCATGTACCTGGAATCTCCTGGAGTACTAATATCAGATATATTAAGCTATTAACATCATTAATTAGTTCTACTATTCAGGTGTATTAACACCTGAAATATGAGAAATTCAGATAAGAAAACTAGCTAATCCCTTCTGCAGTCCATATAGGGTTTCCATTCAGACAACAATTTTCATAACGGAGACTGCTTAAATAACTACTCGTAGCTGTTAAACTGCTATGAATATTTGATTTACATCTTCCAACGAAACGACAGCCATCTGTGTTGAGCAGAGAAGCTTCCACGTGAGGAAATATATGTTCCATAGAATTTCCTTAACTGAGGAGGTTTTCGGCAACTTCATTATTGCCACTCGTCTTCATTCAAATGAGCTGTTAAGAATTCAGGGCCGACAATTTAATCGTCGATGAGGATTATTGAGAGCCTGAATATTCAACAACGAACAAGGGTTAAGCTGAATGAAGAATATCGCAGTAAGAAAGAATGCTTGATGTGAAATTTTTCGTTTCCTCTGTTTTCGAAATGAGGTTGAAATACAGGTAGGAGAGAAATCATTTCGATAGAAAATTGACACGAGGAAAACGAAGAATTTATGTACAAGGACAAGAATTTTCTTTCCATTATATTAGGGAAAGAAAAAAGCCTCAGAATTTTTAAACCGGTTAGTACCGGAATGAGACCAATCAAATTCCAAATGTCCAATGAGTGTAGTTCTGATTATCGCTATCAAAAAATGATACCTACTTGTTATTTGAACATAAAAATAATAAGGATTCCGAAAATACCATAAGTATAGCTGAGGGCAAACTTCAACAGTTCATATTTCAGTAGATATATTTTCATTAACATTTTTTACTGAAACAGCCTGAAGCTTTCTAATGCCCAAAGCCCCAGCCTGAGCTTAAAAAGCCCGAACATTAACAAAGCGTTTCACGATGAACAACAAGAATCTTTCAGTTGGAGTGGGACTCGACTTGCCGAAAAAGACCGTGGCATCATATTCAACTTAATTTCTGCCAGTCAGCAAGTGCTCCAGGCAATGCAAGTCGACGGAAAACGGATTTCTGAACATCTGAAACCCAGTAACTGATCGCATAATTTCTGTCTAACCGACTTACGTCAGCTGACGACTCTGAAATTCCATTTTTCTGGGTGTTGAGACGTAATCGCTGCTGGCAGGTAATGTCCTTTGATTCTTCCCGTATTTCCGCATGTGTGAATTGATGTGACGTGGGAAATATGCTCTCTAAAGGCGGTCCGAAACTGTCAGATTTAAACCTTCAAGGAATTAATGAAATTGGGGTGATGGTGCCGAAGGAATTTGTCGTGAATCTTCATGAGTCTCTGATGCTTCTGCACGCGACTCACATAATCGAACAGTCGGGGAGGGTCGCTCGTGGCGGATAAGGGTGATGAACAGTGGACTTTTTCTCGATAAAGGTTCGTGACTACTTCCTTCAACGAATATATTTCGAAAAGTCAATTTAAAATGAGTGGAAAAATTATTATTGGGCCACAAACAACTTACATACTTCGTCTGAATATAATATTTGGACAGCAAAAAGAATAGTACAGTACCAAAAAGGTTTTACGGATCTGCAATGATCATAAAATCAAAGCTGTAGGTAAAAAGTACAAAAAACATTAAATCTAGTAAATGATATCTAATAAATGAATATGAGCTGAAAGTAGTTATAATTGACGAAATACTTGCGTTTCAATAGAACTTTATTACAAAGCCTTACGCGTCTCTTACAAAAGGCTACTCTTGACATGGTTTTGTATACGGGGTGAGTCTTTGATTCGTACAAATATTTCAACAGTAGATTCTTGAGGTCCAAAAAAACCCTCTTTCCTATAACATTTCTTCCGAATCGGTACGGTTTAAAAGATACAGGCTGTTGAAAAAAATAAAAAAAATAATTCTTGATTTTATTTCACAAACGGTTTCATTTCGGAATGTAGTTTTTCATTTATTCGATTAATCTTTTTCGAATACTGTATATCACCCACCTCTTTCAGTTCCAGTTTTTTTATGACCATTTCGAACCATAAAAATACCAAAAATCAAAGAACCCAACACTTAAAACGAAGTTGGACAATATCTAATGTTGAACGTTTTGTAATATTAAAGTATTCGACATAAGTATATTCTCGTATATTGCGCCGTTTTCGATTAATTTGATGTTCAAGAAGTAAAAAGTATCTGTGAAATTTGAAAAATTGGGTAAAAGAACAGTTTTTAAAAGATGGACAGATGTAGCGTAACAGACTTAGGTTGTTATTCTGAAAGTAATTTTGTTTTTCCAGGAGTGGCACAGCTCATTATGAAAACTCGAAATGGCTATATCTTTTATCAGGGCCGATTCGGAAAAATGCTATAGGAAAAATGTGTTTCCTTTGACCCTCAAGAATCTACTGTTGAAGTTTTTGTACGAATCAAGGACTCACTCTATATGTATTAAAAACTACATACCTGAACTGAAAACTCAAACTAGATAAAATTCCCCATTCATTTTAAGTGCATACCAAATTTACTATGCAAATAGAAAGGGTGCCCAAAAAACAGGATTACGAAATTCTGAGTGAATGGTTTGACAATTGGAATCATTTAAATAGCCATGGATAAATTTCTGGGCTAATGAAACAGAAATTCATAAATTTTGTCTGTGATACGCGGAGCATTAAGAAGTCCCTGAAGAAAGGTTGAAAATGAAAAATCTGCCCTTTACAATAAAAAGATACTTCATATATATGCGTTTTTGGAGAAATGATTAAATACATTTAAACTTATTCGATGAAGGAGTTTCTCCTTATTCTGCAAATACTGAGAATAATTTATTAATATTGTATTCACTTGACCTATGCTATACGCCTTGCTGTACCTCTAAGGATGTATGAATAATTCACTATTTTAATGGGTTTTCTCTCCCAACATCCGAAACTTGAGGAATCGAAATACCAAAAAATGTTTCTTGCAGTTCAGTTGCTGGGAGAGATAGTCCATAATGAATTTCAGAAGAAATGCAAGAAACTCCCAAAATATCCTTCAATCAATTTTAAAGCCAGCTGTATCTAACAAAAGTCACGAACGTCGTCAGTTGCTGTTTGCTTTGTCATCTATATTAATTTGAATTCACGTCAATGAATGTGAATTTCAGTTCGGTTTAGCTATTTTTATACTAATTTCAAACCGAAACAATAATACAAACTAGCGTTCGTCTGTTGATATCAAAGGAACTCTTTCCTGAATTTTTCGTCTTCTTCACTTCTCTGAAAGAGATTAGGTATACGAGATTTTCACAAAATGAGTTTTTAAACTTAACTCACAAACTCATTTTGAGAATATTGTATGATCTCTTCAAAGTTCAGTTATGGATTTTAATCGAGTATGGGTCACATCAATTCAATGAAAAAAAAAAGCTTCTTGCTGGCTCTTATGTGACACGCTATCATTTAACTGAAAAACTGCTGTTTCTACCTCTTCTACACCTCAAAATGATCAACAAACTTTGGTTTGAACTGATAAATAAGCAAGCCCTCCACAAGAAACTCATCCTCATATAAATTAGCACACGAAGCGAACACAATATCCAGTTCAGGACTCCGCTGCAAGCATAATACCTTATCGTAGGCTAATTCTGAAGAGTTCTCTCAGTTCTCATACTGATAAAACCGAGTTGACTTGAACTCGAGTACTTTGACAGCATATACCTACCTAATTAGGCGTATGTGGGGCAACGGTTAGCAATTTTGTGCATAAAGAGAGGGAAACACTGATATGAAGGCGTTTTCTCTTCATTTACGTTTAATTTGACCTACTTTGACATGGATAACCCCGTAAGAACTAAATATGATCGAACAGTGTAATATTAAATGAAATAAAAATGATTCATTGAGAAGTTTAAAGAGGTATAATTGGGTTTTACTAAAATCCGGATACTATTTAGATCTCGTAATTTTAAGATTTCGAAGGAAATTTTCTCCTTCTCCGAAAACCCTAATACCTAAGTGCATTTTCCTATAGCACAGAAATGTAGGTAAATGACGTTTCTTCTTACTTTCTGGTAAATGTATTGGCTTCTTCGTTATCTTTAATTCTTGAGTGGCCGGGAACTCAGACTAAAGAGGCCTTGTTGTTTTTCCTATAACATTGAGTTTTCTTCGGCACCCCCTTATCATCTGTGAGTCGATGACACACATGTTAATACTCCGATGGTAGCTTGACTATCAATGGATCACCATATCACATCTTCGGTAGTTTCCTGCCAGGTTTATACGTGGTCATCTTTCCTTTGTGACCATCTGTTGAAATTGATGCTGTCTTATCTAGTTATTATAACTCCAAGTATGGAGTGCCCCAAGGTTCTGTTCTCTACTCTCTGTTTTCATTATTTATCTCAATGAACTCCCACTGAATCTAATTTATCACTTTTTCAAACTTCGAGAGATTTTATTCTCCTGTGTGGAGATTTTAACATAGATTTCCTCAAAACTGAATGTAAAAATTCAAAAATGTTGGATGACCTTCTAGATTGCTTCAAGCTGAAGGTTACGTCGAGGTATGCCACTAGGGAGTTCACTAACATCAATGGCCATACTAGTATCTCAAAAGTAGATTATATCATTACAAATGTAGATCCACGGGATTATAAAGCTGTTGTTTTTGAACCATATATTAGTGACCATAAAAGCATTTTAGTAGAATTGAATTTCCGACCAGAACAGAGGAAAACATTCGGAACACATTCATTCAGAAATTTGAGCCAAGTTAATGTTAATAATCTTATAGCTTCTTTATCTGGGCACTGTTTTGATGAAGTTTATTCTCACAATGACGTTGACATGTGTTTTGAATCTTTCTTGGGTGTTCTGCAGCATTTTCTTGAGCGGTACTGTCCTATGAATAAATTGGCTCCGGATCGATCGGTGGGGAGGTGGAGGACGCCTGAGATTGTTCAAAGTAAATATAATCTGTCTAATCTCCATTGGCTTCATAAGAATCTAGGTACACCAGTCACTTTTCAAAACTATAAAGTTGCCAAACATCAGCATAGGCAGTTGATAAAGGCCTCTAAGTTGAAGTTTTATAGTTCGATAATCGATCGCTCCGAAAATAGAAATAAAACAGTGTGGAACATTGTAAATGGCTTGACTGGTAGGACAAATAGCCAAAACGACATATGTATTGACTTTAGTGGTGTTATGTGCGATGAACCAAATCAGCTGACTGAAATCTTTGCGGAACACTTTTCCTCTATCACAAATTCTAAATTGAGATCTTGTTATGGCGCTAATCTATCACAATCCTGTACTTTAGCAGCAATGGTTGATAAAAATTTCTTTTTCTATCCTGTAGTAAAAGCAGAAGTTGAGGAAACCATCAGATCCCTAAAAAATAAAAGAAGCGTTGGTGTCGATTCTGTATCCACAAAAATACTGAAGGCAATGAATCAGGTAATAAGTGAGCATTTAGCGCATCTTATCAATATTTCTATAACATCGGCTAAGTTTCCAGAAATCCTTAAAAAATCCATAGTCATCCCCATATTCAAAAGAGGCGATCCAGAGGAAATAATGAATTACCGCCCGATATCAATACTCAGCGTATTTTCCAAGGTATTCGAGAAAATTGTATTGAACAGAATGATGTGTTATCTCAATAAATTCAATCTTATAGATTCTGCACAGCACGGATTCAGAAGTGGTCATTCGACACAGTCTGCAGCAGTCAATTTTTTCGAATCAGTATATGAATGCTTAGACAAGAGCTTATTTGTGGCAGGTCTATTTTTTGACCTTTCTTCGGCTTTCGATTCACTCTCTTTCGAATTCATTCTTGAAAAGTGCTACAATTTGGGTTTCAGGGGTGTATTTCTGGATTGGTTGCGCAGTTTTCTCGATGGGAGGACTATGGCGGTAAAAATAGGCGAAAATTTTTCTGGACCCCGTCACATTAGCCTTGGAGTCCCGCAGGGTTCTGTGTTGGGACCACTTCTGTTTTTGCTTTTTATAAATGACTTGCCCGAGTACTTAGCCTGCTTATTGCTAACTATATTTGCCGATGATACTTCCGTGGTTCTTTCTGCCAACAGTTTCGAAGAACTTCTGAGGCTATGTGAACGTGTTGTTCGTGAATTTGTGAACTGGTGTCGCTCAAACCGCCTAATGGTTAATGTAGAAAAAACGGTATGCATTAACTTTTGTTTGAAGAATAATGAATTAACAACCTTTAGAATAAATTGCGGGGATAACTCAATATTGACATCTGAGACAACTAAGTTTCTTGGTCTCTATGTAGATAAAAATTTGAGGTGGACGGCCCACATCGACGTACTATGTAAGAAACTGAACAGCTCTTTCTTTGCGATCAACAGAATCAAAAATGTTTTGCCTTTGGACTGTCTTTTGAGTGTATATTATAGCCTTGTATATAGCCACTTATCTTATAACATCTTGCTATGGGGAAGTTGCTCTGATATTTCCAGAGTGTTCATAGCACAAAAGCGTATTATTCGTTCCATATTCCACCTCCAGCCACTGAACTCTTGTAGGCCTGTTTTTGTTGAGAACAAAATTTTGACGTTGCCCTGTATATATATTTTTAAATGTTTGCTCTATGCTAAAGAAAATGAAAATAAATGGTTAAAATTGTCAGATCATCATAAGTATGAGACGAGGAACTCTAAGACGTTTTCATTTCCGAAGCATAGAACACACAGATTTGAATGCAGTCCTTCATATGCAAGCATGAAATTGTACAATCATCTACCAGCCTCTGTGAAAGAGTTAAATTCTAAACTGTTCAAGAATGTAATTAAGAACCTTCTTGTAAAAAAAGGTTTTTATTCTGTAGATGAATATTTGTACGACTCCTTAGTTCCTTAAGTTTTTAGCCTGACATGTCCTATACACTGTGTATCTAGTGTCTTAATGGATCAAATAAATTTATTATTATTATTATTATTATTATTACTCTGGTTCATTCGAATAATTCTGTTTTCCGATGATAACACTATAACGTTTACTGCTCTAACACTGGAAGAACTGCAGATACTATGCGAACCCCTAATAAGAAATTTTGAGAAGGGTGCCAGATGGATAAATGTGAAGAAAACTGAATGTATCAACTCCACTCTGTCTGCTGATTAACAAAATACATTTTTTCCCCGATATTTGGATACCATTATTCCAACCAAAAGCTCCACTAGTTTCCTCGGAATCTAAATCGATAGATACCTTAGATGGTACATGTTACGCCGTTTGCAAAAATAAGCTCAATTACTCGTATTATGCACTGATTAGAACTAGGCGTAAACTTCCTTTGAAGTCTCTCATCAATGTCTACTATTCTCTGAAATACAGTTATTTATCTTACAACATCTCACTTTGTAATGCTTCGGAAGTTCATACAGTTTTCATCCTTCAGAAGAGAATCCTTTGAATGATTTTCAGTTACAGACTTCGGTCTTCTTGTCGACCCCTTCTTTTTTGGAACAAGGTTCCTCACTGTGGCATCTATGTTCATATTGAAATGCCTTATATTTATGTAAAAGAGAATGAGAAAGATGTCACAAAACTTTCAAGTTTAATTCACACGAAACAAGGAATAAAGAAAAATTTTACATTCATACACATAAAATTCCACGTTTGGAAATGTCTCCACTAAAAATAAAACTATATAATCCTCTACCACAACATACAGGGTCCTGCAATAGTGCGTTAGGTTTCCATAGCTGCCAGACCAGACGTTTTAGGAATTTAGTTGAGAAGCATTTCCTTTGTACTTTCAATTCTACATCTCAGGAAATTATTTTCTGATATACCGGGTGTTCCCAAATAAAATTATTCAACAAATGAGTGATTTTTCAAATGGCACACCCCTTATATTTTTGCATATTTTCAATGTTCTTCAATACCTCTACCATGATGCAAAATATTACGGATATTTTTCCAACGGTACGGATCTTATTCAGAAAAAACTGCAAAATTTCCACGAAACAGTAGTTCGGTAAAAGCCCTTTACTGATTTCCAGAAGCGATAGAAACAAGAATTTGATCAGGATTTCTTTTAACTTGAGAATTTGCCTAGTCATCGTTCCTAAATTATCAACCTCTCTTATACAGGGTGCCCATTATTAATGTCCAAATATGAAGAATTTCAAATTGTTTTTTCTCGATTTTTTCCGAGATTTTTTCAATTGTAACACCCTGTATTTTTTTCCGTGATGATGTACATCATCGAAAAAATCGAGAAAAAAAAATTTGAAATTCTTCAAATTTTGACATTGATAATGGACAGCCTGTATAAGGCAGATTGATCATTTAGGAACGATGACTAGGCAAATTCTTAAGTTAAAAGAAATCCTGATCAAATTTATGTTTCTATCGCTTCTGGAAATCGGTAAAGAGCTTTCACCGAACCACTGTTTCGTCGAAATTTTGCAGTTTTGTCTGAATAAGATCCGTATCGTTGGAAAAATGTCCCTAATATTTTTCATCATGGTAGAGGTATTGAAGAGCATTGAAAATATGCAAAAATAGAAGGGGTGTTCCATTTAAAAAATTACCTATTTGTTGAATAATTTTATATATTATATATTTATACTTTATATATTAAACTTTGTGAATCACTAATATCTTATTGTTTTTTCTAACTTGAGATCATAATTTTTGTCTTGTTTTTGACTTATCATATGCGTTCATACCAACTGCTATGTATAACAGTATCAATAAACATTATTATTACATATTATTCTTTCTGCCTAGATGACTGCCGAGACAAACTTGGCCCTGTATATAAAAGATTCAAAACCAAAGTGTTTTAGTTTTCTAATATGTTTTTCCTAACAGAATTTATTCGAGCATATTTTCGCTCATGTAAAGCAGAAAATGGAATACTAAATTTTCACCAAGACTGAGTTCAATACATATTACAAAATCATGAAGATCTTTTCTATCCTTGAATGGGTGGAAAACACATCTGACGAATACAAAAGGAAGCCAGGCTCTCATCGTAATCAACATCCATTTTTCATCATCCGCTGGAAATTTTATGGGTTGCCAACAAATAAGGGGTGATTAAGTTTTTCCTCTGAACTTAAAATTGTGTCATCAGGCGGAGATTCAACAATACATCTGCTATCCACATTGTAGGAAATTTTTCATTTATATGCGGACTATAACGAGCTGAACGTTGGTCACAGCCATCTGTATCAGTGCTCCAGGATCATAAATTCGAAAAAATGGCGGGAGTAATAAGGCAGCGTGAAGCGCCTATGAAGGACCATCCTCGTCTCCTAGGCGACCACGTCCCGAGCAAGCTTCAGTAACAGATGATATCATCATTTCCATTAGCTTAATAGTTAAAAATACGTTTCTGAGTATCTGTTTTTATACGCATCGTTATGTGATAGCGGGGTAGTTACTCGCTGACGTGACTTGGTGTTTCCCGTAATAACCTGAAAATGGGGCGTGAAACTTACAAATATTTCCTCGGTTGAATATTCAGTGAAATGTGTGGAGATGTTTTCTTCCATCATTTTTATATTTTTATTTGAATTTTCCGGACACTTCTGGGATTATTATAGTTCAGCTGGGAGAATTGGAGGGATTTCTAGTTTCGGAACGACACGATTCCTTTATATGGCGGAATTAGATGAGAGTCGGAAATAAGATCCTTGAAATATTTGGGTTGATAATTGGATGTGTTCGCTGAAAGGGAAATGGAAACGAGAACTACTTCACGCTATGATTAATTCATTATCTAATCTTCGTCTGAAATGGGCTTAGCATCGTATGGTAGCACGGTTTTTTTGAACACATAATCCTTCGAGTTATTCTGGAATATAATTCATATCCTGGTATTTAGCTTCTTATCTATCTTAGTCTACTGCAGAAAGTCTTCGTCAAGTTTAGATTCACAATAGTTGCGGTTCTGAAGGAAAGTTCATCTCTACAGAAATTTAACTCCGGACATAAATTGAAGTAATTATAAAAAACTGTTGAATAAAAAATCATCAATTCTGGGGAAAATTCAACTATGAATGTTTTTCAGTGTGATATATCTCCCAATATATCATTTTTAATACATCTCTTAATATATCATTTTCAGGAGAATATTCATAGAGTGCGAATCCCTAAACTGGAATGAATTCAGTAAATCAAAAACAGCTGTCTATAATAAAATGTTCACCGCGTATCACAAATTTAGTATATGACGTTAATCCTAACGTTATTATGAGTATTAAAGGATGTGTCAGGTTCCACATGCTTTTTTCGTCTTGTCGAAAACAACGTTTGTTGAAAAATCGGAGAGAGTGAGATACTCAATTGAAACACGCATTACTATCGATGACGTCATATCTCAAATTTGGTAAACGCTATATAACACAAAAAAGAATGCACTGATCGACTGGTCCTAGCATATTTACAACAACAAAATTGTCTTCAATTTCACATTAAATTTATTCCGAGTTAGAGACTCACACGTATGAAGAAATAAAAGAGCTAATCATAGTTCTAAAACGGATAATCAGCGTTTGGCAATATTACAGATAGAAGATTTCATACACCCAATTATTATTGTCAGTAAGTGATAAAATAATAAGAATCAATGAGAAAATACTATTGAATATTATTCAGAAAACAAATTCACATTTCAAAAATAAACGATAAATTGTTTAAAAAATATTAGTATACTCATTTTTGGAGGGAAAGAAATCCAATAAATATTCAGATTGAATATTTTGCATTTATCCTAGATTGACACATCTTCGAAATGTTGAATGTCACTTTAATTAGAATACTAAAGACAAAGTTTTATATCGATTCTAAAAAATTTATCAAATAAAAATTATTTTGGCTAGCATTGCTTTGTTAGTGTTCAGATTCAATGATGAATGAAATGTTTTTCTTGTCATGATTGTTTATAAGATGACCTATCTATTGAGTATTTTGTTTCCTAATTCTTCACAATTGTTTACTGAACAAATAAGTCTCATATTCTGTCTTCTGTTCGTTTTTTCTCTCATTCTGTTTATGATATACAGCAGTTTCATATTTATGGTTTTTTCTTTTCATGAAAAGCAACGGCTTATTACCCTGACAGTCAAAAAAGTAATGAGAGCAAAAAAAAATGATTTGCGAATGATTATTAATTTTTTATAATCATGAAAATTGAGAATTATCCTAAATTATCTTTGTTCAAAAAACTCTCATATTTTAGTCATGTAAAACTGGACATATTCCAAAATATTTCATAACAAGCAGAAAAGAGAAAAGCAATAGCATTGCCCCTCAACATTAGTTAATCAGAGACATTCAATTCTCCGCTGAAATTTTCATGCCTGAGATATATTGCAGATTTCAAAATTCGTATTTCTATCATTTTATAATTAAGAAGGTGTCTTTGGGGTGACGAGAAACAAGGGAAATTGCTTTCATTGATTTTCTCTGTCGGCATGGCTTATTTCAGACCGTCCGAATTCAGTACATTGCTCTTAATGAAGATTAGATGAGCATCTTATTTACCGAATTAAAAATTATATCAGTTCGTTTAACCCAAAATAAAATGGGGAATTTATTCGGAGGAATTTTTGTCCTGATGAATAATAATTGATTGAAGGGGCAAATTATGAATAACAAGAAAAATGATGATAATTATATTATTTCAGTTAATGTCGAACCAAGAATATTAAAGATATAGGGTATATTCGAACCATTTCAGAAAAAAATTCAATAAAGTATTGAGATAAATCTGCGAAATCATCAACGATATAAAATTCCGTGAATTATTGCATAAAATGTGGGTCAAACATAGCATGTTGAACCCAAGTAATGGCCCAACTTCAAGTCTTCAACTAGCATTCTCAAATGTTTTTCACCTTCGATGATCTTATATGGAGATTACTTGTTGAGGGATATCTCGTCAGGTGCAGCATCTTTGTTGGTATCAAGCGACTCCGGTCGGCCCAAAACTTGCACATTATCTGTGAATCAACCCATAGGACGTCTTTGAATATGTACGGGCATAGTGACAGCCTGACTGTATGACTGCCATAACTAAATACTTTATTATACAGCTCAACTAGATTTTCAGGCCTCTCTAGTTTTCACACATGGAAATGGGTATGTGCAACAGAATTGAGTTCTTCTCACGCCTTCTCATTGATAATGAATATTAGTTTATTGTTTCATGATCATTTCTTTTATTTGAATCAGTCTATTTCATTTTTCAAGACAACTCTGATGTTCACCTCTTACGTATATATGACTTATTACTCTTATCGAGTTTCAAATGAATTCATCCTCGTGTTCTCCGGGGTGGAACCTGGATTTAGTAGTTTTCCTTCAGAACACGATGTGAACTTCTCAAATAATATGATTCAACGTTCAGTGGTAAAATGATACTGATTGATGGTCTTTCGTCCTAGGCTCCAACCTGGAAGGCCTGCTCTGATAATCGTGCACACTCAATTGGTATGATCTACTCATTATAATTTGAACTCTCATTGATACTTCTCATATTCATTCATCGTGCTTGATATACATGTTAGTTTTCAGCCTTCTGCACTTCTCGAAACCAACGATTAGTTGTTTCCCTCATTAGTACTCCCGATTTGTACCTCTCATAATTTATTAATTGTATCTTCTGTCTTTGTGTAAGCAGTTCGTCTCTGTAAATGTTGTATTCATTGATAAATTTTGCACTCTTCAAGACCAACTTGATGTATATTAATTATACTACTATTCTTACTCTACTCAGATTAATAATGATTGTTTTTCCCATTTTATTAATTATTCCTGATCTTTTCGTTTCATTATAATGTTCTTGCCTTTCTGATATTGATTATTATAGCCAAACACTTCTCAGCTTAATTAATTTTGCTCTTCTCATTTAACTTGTAAGATTCATGCAATGCTCATAGTTAAATCATAATTATTGATCAACTCACATTTGATGTATTGATCTCTCATTGATAATCAGACTTAGACAATGTAGTTTGACCTCTTGGCCTATTTCACTGTTACAACCCGATCTTCTCATTAAAATTCATTATTCTAACCTTCTATTAGAATCTTTCCATCCTTCTGATGGAGTAAAGAGGCTCTCGCAATCAATTTTCATTGATTGCTCTGTCACTGAGAACGCTGTGTTAATTTTGAATTTATTAATTATTAACTTCTGAAAGTCTTAGTCTGACCTCAAGTGGCTCCTCATTTAAACTGCTCTGAATTATCTCTGCTTTTAGTTGAATAAGGTATCTCTAAGTCTATAGATGTTGTAAATATTTGTTTTCATTACTGTATTAGCTTCATGCAGGTAATTGAATCATTATATGATTGTTAACGATATACAATAAATGTTTTTTTACCATCTCCAACTCAATTATCTTGTCATACAATCCACTATTCTTTTTTTTTAAATCAAAACACAAAATAAGGGATTTTGAATAGTAATTATCGGTCTGGTAATCCTGACTCGGGTTATATTCCCTAGTTTTGAAAGCCAGGCGATTATTGCTAGAAGTGATCGCAATATGCTATTCCACAGAAGCTGGATATCAAGGGTTATTTAACTTCACACTTAAACTTGTAGGTTCAATCACGCGTTTATGAGTTACAGGGAAATAAAAACAAGTAATCTATAATAATAGAAGCTTCGGTAGACTGTAGAGAAGGCATAACTGAGATTTTCATGAGAAATTATTAGTTCTCATCCCTCGTTCACATTGTCACTCAAAATTTTCAGCTGCAGTTGAAAATGAGGTTTCGATAAAAAGACGGTTAATTGCATTGGGGAATTTCCGCATACCCAGACATGCACCTCATCACGCCGAGCGTACTTTTATTCAAGAAATTGTCCAGAGTGATCCTCGACAAATCATTCTACGTAGGATCTCGAAAAAGGACAAACATTAATGACTAGAACATTCCATGTAACGACCTCCCATGCAACCCTCGGAAAATTACCGAACTGAATTCGCTAGAGAACATTTGTACGAACAATAAATTCGTCAACGCGGTTGAGAACTCTTCTCGTAGAAAAATACACGCCAATTTACGGCCGTGTCCAGAAATACCATGCGGGACGGTACGAATCTCCCTCAGGAGAGCTCTTCAATTTGAGGGAATTGGAGTGAAACTACCAAATATCAGAATTTGATGAGAGCGCATTTTCAGGAAGAAAAATGTCGCGCCCCATTACTGGACGTAAAAAGTGCTCACATTAGTCCCTTGGCAGCCATGAATGCATAATTTCATTTCGCCCTACTCGACTCTTGAATGTGAAAAGTTTGTAGGTTTTTTTTTCCTGATACTTCGCTCGTTTAATTGTTTCCACTATATATAGGGTGTGTCTTGGACTTGCACTAATATTTCCATAAAAGGATCACCCCAAAACCGGCTTCTGTTTTTCATCACTTCGATTTCCGCCTTTGTAGGATGGTGTTGGCATCAAGCCAACTAACAGACAATTCCACAATTTCTTTTATTATTGTTCTTTTCAAATATTCGCGAATTTACAATAAACATGTAAAAGGACACGATTTAACTAGTTCGTAGGTACGTTTTTATGAATAATAATCACTTTTTAGAAAATCAAATATGTATTAGTTTCAGCTTTCACTCTTCGATGTTAAGAACAGAATAGAGAAATTTGATAATTCTTTAAATGAATACCAGAAAGCGAAAAGTTCACAGAAAAGTATCATCCTTCGATGAGCAATTTTATATTATTCATAAGACCCTTTATTTTCACCAAACTTTTCTGAAAATATGTGAGCACTAATACAGTCAATGAAAGTTTCTGGGATTTCAGATATTTTCATTTTCAAGTACCTACATGTCTCAATTAGCTGAAATTTCAAAAACAAATTCTGCAAATTGCCAAAATAGAAGAGAGTTCGATATTCGAGAAAAAACTCACTCTTCGCAAACGAATAATGTTTTCAGTATTACTGTACAGGGTGGCAAAATTCGTTGTCTACTGAAGGGATCTCGAGAACTATAGCAGCTAGAAGAAAACGGATGACACATTCTCGAGCTCTCTTTTCATTACTAATTCAAATCTGAAAACAGAATCGGCCTATCATTTTTAAATTTCGAGTTATCAACAAAAATTGAGATTTTGACGAATCCGTAAAGTTCTCATAACTTTTTTGTCTTTGAAGTTACAGATCTGAAACTTGAACCTTCTTAGGCACTTTCATACGTAGAATCTGCTGGCAAAAGATATTTTTCCAATTCAAAAATACCAAATTCAATGAAAGTTCGAATTTAAAAAAATGAAAGTTCACCTAATGATTCGAAATGAAAAAAATATTTCAGTGGATTCTACGTAAAAAAGTGCCTGTAGAAGTTTGAAGTTCCAGATTTGTTACTTCAAAGACAAAAAAGTATCGTAGGAGGCTGCGGTTTTCACCATTCTTTTTTTCTCTGAACAAAAGCTCGGAAATGTGTCATCCGTTTTCTTCTAGCTGCTATAGTTCTCGAGATCCTCTCAGTAGACAACGAATTTTGCCCACCCTGTACATACCATGTGTATTAAACACAAAATATGGTCCTTATGATTCTCAATGGCTTAATTAAAAAAAAAATTATATCAAGAAACAATTTCTTGTAGGGGCACGTACAAGGTTACTAATATTTTGTTGAGTTGGAAGGCTTCTAAACGCATGTTCAACTCATGCCAATTAATCCACAATAATACTACATAATACCAGATAAGTGACAACAGGCAATAGCTCATTATCTCACATACGTACCACAAAAATACATGTTTAATTTTTTTTCCTCACGGTGAAGTAAGTAGAGCGTGTAAATTGACAGAATTGTCAACGGCCCCAAAGGAATGAATGGCATTAACCTAACGGATTAGCCAAATGCCTCTCCAGACCAAATTTGTATCGAATTAACTGACCTACAGCAGGCAATACGACCGCTCACCAATGCTTTGACGGACATTTGGCAAAAAAATCCCTCATACTTTCATTGATAAGTTCATTGACAAAATGCCGAATAGCGTGAAATCACTGCGGAGAGCTAAGAGAGGACATCACCGTATTCTGAACCTTGATTTCAAGAAATTTGTAACAGAAGGAAAAATTTTTAAGCCTGCAGACTCCACTAGCTAGAATCTCTGTTGTGTTCGTTTTTCTACTATGTTGTCACTCTAAAACAGTGTTGCGCTTTGGTGCCATTTCAGGCACCTTAACCGTATGTTAACACCAACTTAAGACGTCAGTACGTATAAAAAATCATTTTTTTTAGTTCTGTTTGCGAAGGCGAAGGCTGTATCGTGGAAGGGATGTCGATTTCGAAAAGAATTTATTGGAACTACCCTTGCTTATTTTCATCGAGGAATCATCTCCCTGAGTCCTTCGCATTTATTTACAGGCAGCCTGTATATTTGAACATCTACGCTTATTATCCACTAATATTTTTTAATTAGCTATTAGGATTCCGTGGTTACTAAATCTATTGCTGTTTCTAAATCAGTTGCTGGGTTGTCCGCTGGTTTATTCTGCTTGAAAAAAAAAACTAACGTTTGAACTATTATTGAGTAAAATGAAGACTCATTCAATTTATACAACATGAAGATCTCAAAGACCGTTTCATATTCGGATCAAAACCAGAATGTTCCTCCAAACTTCGCACGCCCGTATAGAAGTTGACGTCTTCGATCACTCATCATTTCGCTTTTGTCACGTCTGAGCTCCGCGCTATGTTTGACAAGAACTCAACACTGGCTCGAATCTATCCTGAAATAAAAGCGTGAACTTTGAGCGGATTCACGAACTCGCCAAATTCTGAACTTTATCGATCGGTTTCGAGAGACTTGCAACAATGATTCAGGCATTCGAGGAATAGAAAATCCTTGCAACAGCTCGCATCGAATGGATATTTGACAGAGATCAATTGCGAGTAAGGAGTTAGAGAAAACCGCTTCTGAATAGAGTTTTCAACGAGACTCTGTATTGAACAACTTGAGAAGAGGGAGATGGAACGGCTTCAAGAAGTAACCGTGGATATAGAACATGAAGTGCACTGAATTTATCTTCGAGTAGTTTTACTTGGGCATTCTCACAATTCTGTATTCCGTAACAGTTGGTTTGAATTGTCTCCGGGCTTGAGAAGTATGTCGACTGGAAATATACATGCAGGGGGAGGATTTACGTTCCTTCGAATATATCTATTAGATTCAAAATATTCGCTCAAATACTCTGATGCCACGAGGGATAAACCTACATATCACTCAAATATTCGAACTATATTTTGGCTCATAAGAATTTGAGACAGTAACTTGACCTTACACGTTATAAGCAATTTTTCATTTAAGAGGAGTTTATGCCACGAGACTTTTCTGCCATCCGTATAAGGGGTAAAGGAGGAAAAACTACCATAATGTGCCATGTGGTGGTTTCTGACGTAAGATATTCATTGTCTCTTTTTGAACTGACCACTTAAACGGTGTAGACCCCTTTTAAGACTGATCAAACATGGCTTCAAGAAGTCATCACGGAGCAAACTCCCAAAAGATCATGCTCAACGATTTCCACGCATCTCATGAACGCATAGAACACCTCATTCAGATCAGAATACCTCGCGGTAGTGGCTGTAGCGAGGAATTCAGGAAAATCTCTTGCAAAAACAGTGTGTCGCTATTGCCCAGACGGCCTTAGAAAAGATGCTCATATGACGCACCAAATTTATTATTTCCAAGCGTCATTCTAAGGAAATTGCTGTGAATTTTAGATGTCTTCTGTGGAAGTACACCATAAGTACTTTTCTGTGTTCTTAATTGCTATATTCTTTGTATGACTAAAATTTTCGGGCTATGTGGCCTCGGTTTTTTAAGTATTTCATCTGGCTTTTCGCCCACTACTTTAGTAGCCTGTGGTTTTGTTTTATTTGCTTAATTCTTGATTTTCATCAAGTATTGGCCACATCAAATCATCTTAGCTCTGAAAGTGTTACATATTCTAAAAGGGCAACTCTTCTAGTAATAAATCTCGAAATTTCATCGACGTGTGTGTAACCGTTCGGTATTGACGAATTTAACTATCCCTCATCTTCTTGGGAATTTTTCGAAAGTCGGTTTTCTTCAGGAGAATCAATGCAGAACTAAATGTGGTACATATTCTAAAGGAACAACTCTGCTAGTAACAAACCTCGAAATTTCATCGACCTTAGTGAAACCGTTTGGTCTTGACGAATTTTCAACTGACCCCATTCTTTTGGGAAGTTTTTCGAAGGCCAAATTTCGACACGTTTAGAAAGCTCAGGGATTTCCGATGTTCTTCTCAGCTGCTGCTAGCTCAATACTCTGATTGTCTCCGAAAAAAATATGTATTCTCTATAAGTTAAGTGGTGAAACTTTCCCTTGGAAATTCATTTGGAAATAAAGAAAAACCTTATTATTATTAATAATAAGCAAAGCAAATTGGCTAGTTCAATTCAGATCGTAACACTTGTCGATATTCATATCGTCGGGTGGTATGCATCTGAATTTATCCTTATTATTTTATTCATTGCCTCCCCGTTTAGGCGTTATCATTCGTCATTATTGTACCGCTGGCGCTGGCATCATTTCTGCCGTGATCTGAACGCGTTCCCAGACTTCTCAATTCATCATGCGTCTGATGTTCGCAAAGCGAATCTGCGTACTGAACACAGAACACACCCATGACTTACTTTATGGTACTGAATTAGGGAAAATATGGGACATATGCTAGTCGTATTCGGGTTCGACTTTCTGACAGTCCGAGAATTGTTCTAGGACTGCGCAAAACTCTTGCGCCCTAGTATTAAATCCTCTGCGCAGTTCTAGAACCATCCTCGGACCGTCCAAAAGCCGAACCCGAATACAGCTGCTATTGTCTTCGTCTTGGTTTCTATCTGGAGGGGATTGAATCGGACACCGTTTCATATTGGGTGGCGCTCTGGGTAAATGTATAGTACCCAGTAGAACACGACAATATTGAATAAAGTTCCATCAATTCCAAACGCTCTCCACCGTAGAAAAAATGCTATGTTGCTCTGATGAGGCCAAATGAGGCCGAAACTATGGTCAGCATCTGCTTTTCTTCGGTGGAGCGTACTCCATTTGGGGCCTTGACGATGGCAAATTGGCTAGTTCAATTCAGATCGTAACACTTGTCGATATTCATATCGTCGGGTGGTATGCATCTGAATTTATCCTTTTTATTTTATTCATTGCCTCCCCGTTTAGGCGTGATCATTCTTTCTTATTATTAATATTATATGATATCTAGATTGTAGGTTAATTTCGTTAGACCTGAATACGTCGACAAGGCTGTTTCTCTCAACCAATAATAAAAAAACCGAATGATACCTGAACTCTTAAGTTGAAATATCAATTGATTCATTCTTCACCATATTTCCCGGAATTGAAACTTTGAGGGTAGAGTTTTTTTAAAGTACTTGAGCAGAAACGTGTCGAACTAAGTCACTCTGCCAGAGGCAACTTCTTCTTCATAACACCAGAGTTTTTTGTGGCAGGAACGGAGTTGTATCCATTTAGATCAACTTTTTTGCTCCTTTAATTGAAGTGTCCTAATGGTCTTCTCACTACGTCCGTTCGGATTATTTTTCCTTCCCTCCGAAGTTCGCGGAGGGAGTTTGAAATATCTTCCCGCTTAATTGGCTCCGTCTTTCCGAAGGACGTTCCGCAGTGTCATCAAGATTGTAAGCCTCGAGTGTGTTTATCTCACCTTCACCTTCCAGCGGAATTACTTTCGAGGACATAACTCGATGGAATGCCCCTATAATTATATTTCATTACTCCTGCACTGTAACTTATCAGACGAATGAGATACCTTCAAATTATACTTCTTCACTGAAGCTGCAGTTTACGGACAAATTCCAAAATATTTGAAACACTGACTTAATGACTTTCTATAAGAGGCATCTGAATTGAACAAATCACATCGAACAACATTTCGTCGAATAAATGTAAAGTCTGACCATAAAATAAGTCATAAGCTCATAAGATAAACAGAACTATCTCCTCAATGGCAAAGGTGAGTGTTCTGTTACAAAGGCTTGTGCAAAGTCTTTAAGGATTCGTTTCACTATGGCAAAAAAATGGGAAAAATAACAAGAATTAAATCAGAAGCATAGAATCATTCGGGGCAACTGTGTGCACTTTTGCTTTTCAAGCCATACCCTGTATCAAATGTTGAAGCTAGGAAAATTTAAACATATTCATAGGATAGAGAATTTTCTAATCTATTAAGAAACATCAAAAAGCAAACAAACAAAATCGTTTCCGCAAAAAAAAAATTTATACTAATAAAAATAATAAAAGTCGGAGTGCGTTCACATGCATTGCGGGTAAGTGTGCGCACCCTCACAAGGTAAGTGAACGCAGTGCTTAGTGAACCACACAATTAAAACAAATTACATATTAATGTCATCAAAATGTTACAATATTAGAGAAATGCTGTTTATTGTCAATACAGAAGCGTATTTTACAAGCACTGCATTATTGTTCGTGCCACCATTCCTGGTGAACACAACATTTGATACATTCCCCTGTTGGTGGCTCTTCATATTTTTCTGAACAAATAAGATAATATTGATCTAGTCTTAACCAAGAAAATCAATAATGTCATAATTTATTCCTCACTGAACTAATGCCCATATAATGAATCTATGCGCACACTTACCCGCGCACACTTTCCACAGTAAGCCAAAATTTGAATTGACGTTCTCAAAGAGTTGAGCAGCTAAGAGAACCTAAAATTTTTTATTATATATTTAGATTAATATGCGCATGATCGAATAAAATATTGTTTAACACTGTCGGACTCGGAACTAGGACCTGGCAGAATTTGCAGAAATACTAAAAATTAACATGAAAACTAGTGAATTTGATTGATTACAAATAAAAAGTTTACGAAACGTCGCACGGCGCACTTCTATGAAAAACTAATTTGGCGATTCTGCGCCCTTGCTTCACCCAAATGAACCCCTCTTTAATACATTGCATAGTCGAGATATACGCACTACGCACACTTACCCTCTGCGCTCAGTTACCCCGAATGACTCTACCACCCGCCTATATGAATATAGACAAGTGTTACGATCTCAATTGAATCAGCTAATCTGCCATCATCAGGGACACTAAATAGAAAACGTTCCACCGAAGAAAAGCAGATGCTGACCATGGTTTTGGTCTCATTTGACCTAGTCAGAGTCGATAGAAAAACGCTTGGAATTGGTGGACTCTTATAACATACTGGCAGATGCTACTGGGTATTATCGAGTAGTACTCGAGCGCCGCTCAGTATGAAACGAGATCCGAGAGACAAAGAAAATATATCCCACATTTCCTCTAATTCAGTATTCAGAACGTCGGCTTGCTTACTGCGAGCAACAAGGGTGCAATGAATTGAGAAGTCGTGAGCACGCTCAGTTCACTTCATTAGAGGAAATATGGGACATATGCCATTCTATTTGTCTGGGCTTCGATCTGGAGGGTGGCGCAGGAGTACCTACTACTCTATAATATCCAGTAGCGTATACAAGTATTCAATAAGAGTCTATCAATTCCAAACGTTTGTCCATCGGAGAGGAACCTGTGTTGCTTTGACGAGGTCAAATGAGACCGAAACCATGGTCAGCATCTCCTTTTTTCTGTGGAGCGTTATTCATTTAGCGACGATGGCACAATTCAGATCATCGAGTGGTATGCATATGAATTAATTCTTATTATTGTATTCATTGCCTTCCTGTTTAGGCGTTATCCTTCTTTATTGAATGGAAAACATTTTGTATCTTAAGAACTATTCCCCAGACCAAACTAAACTTTTGCACAAATCTTGAAAACTATATTTGAAAGCAAAGCGAAGGTTTTCAACTCCATCAGATCCGCTTTAATATCTAAGAATAAAGAAAAATATAACTATATTCGACACTTGTGAAATTCTGACATTGAGTGGAAAAAGTTACGTTTTTACTGTGAGCACCGTACTATTTTTTATGAAAAAGCACTCTTCATGGCATTATTTCCTGGATAAAATATTATTTCATACTAATAACACTAGAGGAATTTATGTAGTTTTCGATAATGAAAATAAATTGGTAACAACTCACTCAATAGTTCAACTAAAAGAATTTTGTGTTACGTCCGTAGAAAATGTTCATCGCTACAGCATTCTTCAACAACCGAATGAGAATATTGGATCCGAAAATGAAAATTCTGGGATTCTCCCCAGTGCAGAACCGCCTTGTTACATTATTCAAGCTTTATACTGCTTAGTATTCGAAATCTGGACAGATTCTGGAGCAAGCTGAATATTCAATTATTTGTGCATCTAATCGAGCCCCTATCATTCACTGTTTAGCTTTTAGCACCTCCTGAATAATTAAGTTTCTTCAGCAACATGCAACCTCATCGGGAAATTTGGACTCTGGGACGAATCGACAAAGTGTGGTGCAAACATAGATTTCAAGTAGTTCGTGGGTTTGGGAGGTTGGTTCAATGGATATTTGGTCAAGATGGCGGTTTTATCGGAGTCTGAGTATAGTTATTAGATACAGCTTAATGGGAATCTCTAATAGTGCTCTTGTTGGCCTCCCAAGTTGTACAAATCGTAAAATCGCAAATGGTCCCGAAGTAACACTATAAGTTTGATCAAGTTCAGATGCTTCAGGATATGCTGTATACTTTGGCGCTTCAATCTCTGGAATACAAGGGTCGGTCAATTGAAATGAGGAATTTTTTTTGATCAGCCAAATATCACCGATATCGAATTACCTGAAGAAGAACTCAACTATTAGATTGTTTGTTTTGTGTTGTGTTATAATAGATCATAGACATGTCGGTGTTAACTGCCTTTTATTTTCAATCTTTTTTAGCATTCAGACTCAGATGTTGGTTATACATATGCATATTTTAAAATGAATTTTTGTGCAGTAGGTAAGTCACCATAAATGAATTCTAGGACTCAGGATCAGTGAAGGAATTCAAATATGCATTCATTTGAATTTGGTTCGAGAGTTATTGTTAAATGTATGAGAATTGCAAATGTCGGAAATTGTTATTTTATACACCTATAACAGCCATAAAGAAGGGTGATATTGTTATACGCTCCATATCTTATCGAACGACATGTAAGAGTTCGTTGGAAATCATTTTGTCAAGCAAAAAGAAAGTTTTCTTTCGAATATCCACTTCAACTTTTGTGCAGTGGTAGGCAGTCACATCTTGTATCTAAAGGGAAACACATTCATAACATGACTATTCGAAAAATTTCTTCTAGGAACACTGGAATTGAAGGAGAACGAGGAATTCGATAAAGTAAAAAAACTAATTCATATCAATTTGCCTGACATTATATGAAGGCTGCTCCACTCCATTCAAAATTCGCAACTTCCTTCTTCAGCAAACATATCTCTTCATTAACCCAGAACATACTTACAGTCGAGATGGCTTCATCGTAAATTTTCGTAAATATATCAGGAAGTATTACACAAGCCTGTAATTTGTAGCGGAGGAAACTGTAACAGTTCTGGGAGTTTTGAAATATGGCTTTCCAAGAAAATGTTTATTACGTTTTTTCACTCCTAACTCCTCGGTGAAAATGATATGAATTCCCGTAAATCAGTTTGAATAACAAAGAGGAATTCCAGTCTAGTTCTGCTTGAATGTGAGGAAAACTTTCTGAATTTATTATTGGCAAGTTTGGGATTTATTACTGCCCTCTCATGAGGTTATCGAGTGTCATTTGGGGGATAAAAGTATTCACTCCTTTGCTATTCATACTTATGGCTATCTCATAAATTGACTGTTCAATTTCGTATTTCACGTGGGATAATGGGATTTTTCCGGGAGTTCACTAGCTGTAATAGATTTTGTTTTAATAACCAGTTTGGCGCCAACCATTAAAAGATACTCAGAAATGAACATATAAATGAGAGATGTTCATCTCTGTCTCACTATTTATTATCATAGAATAATAATAAGAGATAAGACAAAGCCTCAATTCTCATATAAATAAGAAATTTTCAAGCTTATAAAAAGGAAAGAGTAAATGTTTCGAAGGAAATGATACAAACTTTAAAGAGCTTGCTCGTATGCACTTGCAAAATTGAAGTCACTTTAAGCTTAAAGCTTCCTTTAGTGTCATTTTTAGTAGGAATAAAGGAAGTTTTAAAATCAAAGGAACTTTAGGTTTGATTATGAAACCGGCCGTTATTGAGGGTTTAAAGCTGACTTATTTCTCTGATTCCTATAGCGGTTACCATAGCAACTACTGAAATAAGTGTGACTAAACGTTAAGCAGAGCCGGAACGAGGGCGTGGCGAGAGAGGCGGTCGCCACGGGCGCTAGCGATCTGGGGGCGCAAAATAAAAATAATAAACAAACAGTATTCTCCCGAATTGAATATTTTTCATTTAATATTTAACACAAAACATAATATTATAAAAAATAATAATAAATTATTAAGTATATAGTCCACACCATCAGTCTGAAAACAGAATGCGTCGCCACAGCCTTCTAAGAACGTCTCTATAGGCGTTGCATTACAACCAACGCGATAACAAAGGCCATGTGGCCATGTCAAAGAAACTATCGGAGACCGATAGAGGCGCAAAACCTGGGCCGATTTGGGCTATTTCCTTCAGAACGTAGAAAACAATAGCTCCTTTTATAGCAAACAACGCTCGTGCATTTTGGTTTCTAAGGGTTTTACTTCTTATTATATATAATATATACTTAGTTATTGAGTGAAGTTATAATATGAGCCTGGAAATCATTCGAACTGGAGAGCTGGTAAATTATCACAGATAGAGATTACAGAAGAGGAAAGGGGAGAAAAATAAAAAAGCCTGTTGGAGAAGCTGATGATGAAATATTTAATTTTGACCAGAAGAATAAGCTGAAAAAGGACCTTATTCAAGTATTGAACATTATTTCAGTGCAACTTGAAGAAAGATTCAGAGTTTTACCAGAAGTTGCTGAAGACAGCTTTTTCGAGGAAATATGTTTGCAAGACTTTCTACTTGGCGAACTGAACAAAAAAGCATTGAAGTATAGTTCCGATTCAGATTCATACGAATTTGTGGCCACTCAAAATATTCTTGGCTTTATCAGTAACTACAGCTTCCACAGTTACATAGCAACGTTCTTTCAACAAATTGAAATTAAAGAAAACCTATTCAAGGTCTTTAACTAGACAGGAAAGGCTTATTTAGCATAGCAGTCCCATCAATAGAAAAGAAAAAAATTTACGACATCATTGATATTCTTGCAGAAACCAAAGCAAGAAAAGTCAAATTATAGTTCATTTTGAATGCATGTTATTATTATTTTGTATCCCTTTTGTTTTGATTTTATTTGTATTAATTGCTTTAAAATAGGAAAGATTTTTCCGAGCAAAAAAAGCTAGGTGCGCATTATGAGAATTCGCCACAGGCGCCAGAATCCTAGTTCCGGCTCTGACGTTAAGCCTGCCTTAAATAAGTAGGTGCAAACGGAAATAAGGAGCACAGTCAGAGCTGGCCATATGTACGAGTACATAATATGTAATTTACTTTGATTGAAATGCAAATTACAAAATTAATAATCTCGTATGTATTCAAAATAATTTTGTGTACATAGTGAAACACAAACTACAGTCTTGTGCTAGGTTATATAAATAGAAAAGAACTAATTCATCCCGATCTATTCATCTTCGGGAGAAGAAGACGGCAAATTATCAGCAATCGTACTATTTCATCATTTGTATTGTTTAACGAATTGAAAAGAACAGCAGTTTTCCACTTAGAATCATTCGCACGAAGGGCAGGAATGGAAATGTTCACACTAAAATTTTCCCGAGATAGAATTCGATACTACCCACAACGTATTCGCGAATGTATCACACGCTCCCTTATATATTTTATGTTGGTGCGATAACACAACCCCTAAATTCACACTCGCCGTGGCAGCTTTTTGCGTCGCTTGGCAATCATTGGATTTCGGTAAAAAACCCGATATGGAAGAAATCTAACGAATAATTTGCCAGGAAGACACATTTCGGTTCGAAATAGTATTTACGCACTTCACGAAGAAGCAATTTCATTCAAATTCCAACTTATTTAATATTAGAAATTAGTAATTGTGTGAATATGAGGGAGACTACAGCACAGACAATATCAATAAATTCTTTTTCCACAAAATAAATAATAATTGATTGTTTCTTCACAAATGAATCACTTTTTTCCTGACCGAAGGCGGTCTGCGAGCGAATAGTTGTAGGTACCTACTTTCGTTGACTGCAGCTACATGGATGAGTGTAGGATTCTACACTCTTGAGGCTTGGTTCAGTCTTGGTGGGACCGGTGGTACACGAGAATAGAAAATATTCCTCATGGCGACGCCTCATTTCTGCTTAAAAACACCATCCTCCGGTTGAAATGTTTATCACTGCACTGTACTGGTGAGGGACGATATTCCCGACACCGGTCTACAGTTTGTGATTTGATGTTTAATTCTTTGAAATATCGTCTCCATTTTTGACAATGTTTCTTCCATGATGGATGTGGGTACTTTTTAAGGAAATAGATATGGTAATTTTTCACCCACGAATTTTTTAATGCAGCAGTTTGGTTCAGGAGTCAATTATGTACAAATATGAGGATGAATTCATTATTGACGATGTATTTTGATCAACCTATTTTTAATAAAGAGTCGAAATAACTATTTCAACTCAACTCATTGAATTCCAGTTATTTTATATATTATGAGGTCAATGACATACGAGGATAAATTGAAAAATTCTTAGCCTACTATAGAACCAAACAAAATGTCAATGTCAAAATATTTTATTACTCAACATATTCTCCTCATAATTGGACACATTCATCACAGCGAACCTGCAATGTCTCTAGAACTTCAAAAAAACTGTTTCTTCTTGATCTGCAAACCAGACCTCCACAGCTTCTATTACCTCCTTGATGGAAGAAAATTTATGACCTTTTAAACTTTTTTTCAGTTGAGGAAAGAGATGATTGTCGGATGGAGCCAAATATAGTGAATAAGGGGAGTTCTCTAGTAATTCTAACCCTAAATCACGAATTTTTTGCATGGCAACATGAGATTTGTGTGCAGGGGCGTTGTCCTGCAAAAACAAAACACCTTTGGATAGCTTTCCGCTTCTTTTCTCTTTGATTTTTTTCCGTAGAGTGTTAGTAATGTCGAATAATTATCTCCGGTTATTGTTTTACCATTATATTTACAAAAAATCAATCATGATAACTCCTTGGCAAACCCAAAAAACTGAAGCAAGAACTTTTGCAGCAGATTTTTGGACATGGAACTTCTTAGGTCTTGGAGAACAAGAGTTTCGCCATTCCGTCGATTATTATTGCTTTGTTTCTGGATCGTAGAAATGTACCCAAGTCTCATTCATAGTAACAATTTGGTTTAAGAAGTCTACATCGTTTTCAAATCGAGCACAGATCGAACGCGATGCTTCTACCCTTGCACGCTTTTGATCAACATTCAAACATTTGGGGATCCATTTTGCAGCAATTTTTCTCATGTCCAAATTGACGTGAACTATATGATGAACGCGTTCGTATGCAATATTCAGTGCTTCAGTTCAAATATCCGTTTTAGCCCAATCCGACGGTCGGATAAAATCATGTCATGAACTGCATCGATATTTTCAGGGACTGACACAGAAACTGCCTTTCCCGATCGGTCATTATCTTCAATGGAAAATCTCTTTTGAAGCTTTCAGTCCAATTTTTCACGGTCGCATACGAAGGACATTGATCACTAAGGGTATTAATCATATCTTCGTAAATCTGCTCACCTCTTAACCCTTTTAAATACAGGTACTAGATGATGTCTTGATACTAAAATTTTTCGATTTTCACAATTTCGGTGGACATCTTTCTTTTAATTTATTGCGTCACTTTAGTTTACTTTTTTGACCTCAAACTTCACACTGACACTTCTAAGGAGTTATTGTTCGTTGTTATTGTAACGCAGTATTTTTTTTATGCATGAAACTGGTCTAGGCTAACTCGATATCAATACCACCTCGTACACTTTAGGAGTTATTGTAATTTTTGGATTGTTATCGAAGGCATGCCTTAGGGTAGCAATTTTTTTCTAAATAATATCCTATTATTCATTAAACTCGTCTTGATGGCGAATATCACATATAGGTCATTCAGATAATCCTCAATTTGTCATTACTCTTCTTGGGCTCTCTTTAGTTGTCCAACTATTATAAGGAATACGAGGATGGAATCTGAGGCATTTTGATAATCTATTCAGCTCACTGCATTCGATATAGATCAATACCTTGACAGTTGACCCCAAAACACATTGAGACCAAAACTATAATGAGGCCATTGTGACCTTTTGGTCTACTTCAAGATTTTTTGTGAAAGATTCAGTTTCAAAACATTATATGCACTAGTTATATATTGCAAAAGTAAAGTCCATTCCAACCTATACATCTTTGGTTTGCTATACTCCTATCTCGACTTTTATGGAGATCGCTTGCAACCTCACCATCACGACCAAAGGCCAGAGGAAAACCTGTCTGAGTCTAACCTGTGGAAATCTGAAAACGACCATTTCTGAAGTAACTCCAAACTTGGCTAAGCTGGAAAGCGACTTCAAATTTTTTTCTCAAACAGATAAAACCTACATCAGCGTTTTCAATTATTAGGATCTTTTTCTACGAGTAAAAGTATAGCTTTTCTGATACCTGTCTCTTAGAAATCGTTTCAACATCTCAAAGGAATGAAAAAATATCCTGAAATTCTGATCAAGTTACCCTATTTTAAAAATAAACTACAATTCACCTAGAAAACCCCGCAGTCACTATTCCTATGGTGAAAGAGTCTATTCGCAGCGTGTTCTTTGGTCTGACCTCCTCCAATTTCATGTGGAGGAACAATGTGCCTTGCAGCCTTCAGCCCTTCACCCGCGTTGAGCCTGGACCTTGAATTAGCGCCGGAAAGGAGGAAGGGGAAGAAGGGTGAGATATCAGACAGCATCGCATTACGTGAGGTCTATTATCGGAAAAAACATGCAAAGCCTGTTATGCATTGTTGGACCCAAAACGGCCCAAACGAAGAAAGGAAAATGAAATTAGGTATATAAACCGAGTCGGGATTCGTGTGTAAGCGTAATTGAAACATTAAATTCCCATCAAATTATTAATAGGAGGCGTCGACAGTCGGGTCCTAATGAAATTACGAACAGTCGCACCCGATCGCATCCGCCAGATTCAACAGGATATGAATTGGTGATGATTAGGAACTGGAATTTCTGAGTAGCCATTTCCATTTTCCGATGAAATGGTGTTTTGCAGCGACAATATCCGGGTTGATGTCGATCGATAAGGCTTATAATGACACAAGCCATTATTATTACGCATATGTGGGTTGACAAGCATTTATCTGCCCTAACACGGGCTCAAAGCTCCGTTTCAATCTATTATAACCTCAGCTGATCGGAATAATATGTTAGATATATTGGGTTGGTAAATGGTAAGGAAGTCGGCCAAAACGGGATATTTCCTGATAACCACATCTGCTACATATATTAAATATATTGCCAAAAACTATACTGCTTGATATGTAGAGCTTGTCGTAGAACAAATGCAGAATTGATTTTTGTTTCAGGATATCAGAAGTCTTGTTCTTCATCTTCTACGTGTGGTGCCTCCACCGGAGTGAACTGAGACTTCGAAGCCCATAGTAGCTGTTATTATGTTTCCCGTGTGTATTCCTTAACTCTGTAAGGTTATCCAGTCACAAGACTTAGCTGTTTACTCTCAAGGGCCAGGAGTTTTTTTTTACCTCAGATTCAGGGAACGGTCTGTTAATGTTGTTAAGAAAAGCTCAACGATGGTTTGGGGCAAATATAATGAGGATGACCCCTGGAAAAACCCAGTCATTGTGCTTTCTTCCTGGAGATTCTGAAATAAAACACCTAAAATTCCAGTCCAGTCAGATCTGAAATTTTCACAGCATATTAACCAGCTGGGGAAGAGTCTCTCGAGAGGAATCTTCGTAATGAGGAGGGTGAAACAGTTGGCCGGACAGCAAGCTGCAAGGGAGGCATATTTTGGTTTCGTTCACTCAACAAGTGCATATGGTGTAATAGCGGCTGTTCGGATTATGTGCAATGCTGATCGTACAACTAGCTGTAAGCCTTTATACTTGCCTGTGTCACTTACATCTATGACCACAAATACAAATTACAGAAGATTAAATTCAACCACAACTGATATCAACTCAACTACCTAAGTGTAAATCACACAGCGGTGAAAATATACAGAAACTTCTAAATAGGAGGAAGATTCGGATAGTACTCAAAGAAGAATTGGTTTAAAAAGCCTACTACAAATTGGAAGATTACTTCGTAGACTGATATACATATACGTTTGTTAACATTGTTGGGAAGTTTTTCTTTTTGTGTTCTTTTCATGTATGCCTTTTATGAGTTAATATTTTAGTGATATATATATATTTTTGATTTGTAATATAATACTTCTATTTACTGTTTAAGACACCCCATGTATGTTTGGTGGGTCAAAAATTTTATAGTGATAATTGTACAATTTTCAATAAACCATAAGCAATAAACAATGATAATCTCGACTGCCTGAGACAAGTCTGTCTAGCCTTCTATTGGAGATATTTCTGACAGATGTACGACAGATGGTTTAGCGGACCCTGCGTCTAGCCAATAAGTATGCCTTCTCGTTTCCCGTAAATCCTGCTTACGCCGGGCACCGAATACATTTCAAAACTTAATCGCAGACGGCGTAGCCCAGATCATGCACAGCTTTCCTACATTTCCCTACTAGATATGACTTGACATTCTCCTCAGTATCATATTCACCACTACTATATTGTATTTTAATGTACAATCTTTTCATTATTTTGTCACTTTTTTCTTCAGAAAGTTATGCAAATCGTAAAGATCTGGCCCTGTCAGCAGAGTGACAGCATGTAAGTGTTTTGCACCCATTTCTTATAATGTTCGAGTGTTGAGCAGACAATTGTCCGAAACATCAAGAATTCGGGATCGAAGTCGATTTATACAGGGTGAATCTTTGACGTGTAAAAATGTTCTACAGATGATTCTTGAGGTCAAAAGACACACTTTTTTCGTTTACCATTTTTTTCCGAATCGCATCGGTTTAAAAGATACAGGCTGTTGAAAAACAAAAAAAAAACAATTCAAAGAACCTAAGTTGATCGCTATATAATGAATATTTCAACGTTTTGTAAAATAAAAGTATTCTTTATATTATCTCGCTGTTCAAAAATAAAAAATATGTGTGAAATTCAAAAAATTGGGTACTTTGGCCGAATGCAACTCTTTTTAAAAAATCCAGAGATGTGTAGTATCTCAGATTTGGCTTGTTATTCTGAACATAATTTTATTTTTCCAGGGGTAGCACATCATTATGAAAACTTAAAATGGCTATATCTTTTTATCAGGGCCGAATCGGAAAAAATGGTCAAGGAAAAAAGTGTTTCTTTTGACCTCAAGAATTTACTCTTGAAATGTTTGTACGAGACTCACCCTGTATATCCGCCTGTAAATAGTCTCTTCATCGAAGAAAACGAGCTTGTACAAAGAATACGCCTAACAAAATCCATTCATAAAAATGTAATAACGCTCTCTATATGTAACAGCCAGAATCACTTTTTTGCCAACCAAAATATGTCTTTATACCTTTGGCCTTTCAAACTACCGGCCGCATTTCCTCGGTCGAGAATTCCAGTAAATATTACTTGATTCCGCTACCATATCCTTGAACCATTATTAATATCCCTTTTTGTTTTTAAGCGATTTTTCATCCTAATGCTTACTATTCAGGATCGCAGGAAGCGGGCGTATAAAGCGCCCTACGTGAGCGCCAGTTAAAAAGGGGCGCCAAAAACTCGAAGTCATTCACATAATTCGTATTTTTAACAGTACGTAGAAGACCTTTTCGTTATCTCCATAATAAATGGCACTTATATATATACATATACCGAAAGTGGAGTGAAATCTTACGGTAGTATTTCTTTAAAATAGTAAGTATCATCGATATAAAAAAATGATGAAAAGAGCTATTGTTCTTAGAAAAAGAGTTCATCTTCGTCTGTTAGTCTCTTGATCTGACTAAAAGTGTTAAAGTTTTCAGATTTAATTGTATTCTTGTGTTTAATACACAATACTGGACACTCGAAATAATACCACTGCAATCTAAGACAGATATATGGAAGATTTTTCAGATGAAAATTATTGACAGTTTCAGGTGAGTATTTGAAAGAAATCATAGATACTAACCATTACAGCAATTTTCATAATGGTTCTCGTCGAAAAAATTAGATTTCCATAAAAATAACAATCGTCAAAAAGATTGGTACTTCAGACCCTCAGTTAGTAGAGGAAGTGAACAAGGCTCAGAACACATACAAATCTTTAATGAATCTCCAGAACTCTAGAGTTCTTCAGGAAATTAAGGATGGTCAGTCCTGTTTTTCAAAGGACAATGAAACTTTTACTTCTGAAGAGATCAACATATACTCTATAAAATGAGGGATTTTTATGGTTTCTTTTAGCTAGAATTTAATGAAGATGAAGATGAAGAGGTTTTCTAAATGGAAACCATAACTTCTTGTACCAGAAAGGGATAGACAATTTTTCTTGCTGAGTATGATTTAGTCATTCATAAGGTTTTGTTACAAACCTTTTTTTATTATAGAGTTGCAATATATTCATTTGGTACGTTAAATCTTACAAACTATGTACCTATATTTTATATTGACAAAGCTCAGTGAAAATTTCATTCTGATAAGTTGATAATTTTCCGCATGAACTTTCATCAAACATTCACCGTCGACTTAAAAAATAATTACTTCATTAATATGAAGTATCATATCAATTTTCAAATCTTCAACATGCCAGCATTCCATTATCATTCATTATTCATTACAATGTGCAGAATATTCTAGTTTCTTATTCAATGTAATCAAAAATGATGCCAACCATGCTACATCAGCATAATTTCATTTCGGATCCTTTCAGTAATCAGAAGGTCCGATACTAATTTACCACAATGCACAAAAAATTCCGTTTCCATTCCCACATTCAGTAAGTATAATTACTTCCGCTCCCTAGTTTGGGCAATTTTGGATGTATATCTTAGCCAGGTTTCACGGGTTATTCCCAACCGCCGTAATAAATTTAATGATTTTTCAGGATGTCCCTGCTTAATTGAATTCAGTGTGATATTCACGGTGAAATAAGAAGTTTAACACCACTTCATTGTTTGAAACAGTCTTGGTGTAACAATAGAATATCCAAAAAAATAGTTTTATAAGTTTAAATAAGGTGACCCCAATGTGATTAAATGAAAGGATATTCTGATAATGTTCTTTCTGAATGCTTCTAAAACTTTCATCAACTTTGACTCCATAAAGAGCAAGATACTGGTAGGGCTTGAGTTATTTTATACTTTAAGAACTATATAATCTGTCCAGTATAAAAGCAAGAGCATTCTTTAGGGTCCTGTATAACAAAACAACTTTTTTGAGTGAAGTTCCAAGGACAATTTGAATAAGGTACGGTTGATCTCCCTTCTCTTAATCAACATTAAGAGGTTTCCTATTCTAGGGTTCACTGATGCGACTCTCAATTACTTATGAATGGAGGAATTTTGTCATTATTTTCAGTATGAGAAATATTGAAGGTGGCTCCTTTCAATTGGGAGATCATGTAGATCAATATTATAGACATTGATTATAAATTATTATTATGACTCTAGCCTTTCGGCTTTTACACTTCGATCCAGAGGAGCATTCACTTATGCCAGATAACTCAGATGTCAAGAGATTAAGCTCTGTTATATGGTGTTATTCTGCATTTCCCATGTACTTGGGTACCGTTCTCTAACTATCCAGCAGTACCATTTTCTGCATGACTCTATAGATTTTTTCGTCCAACTGAGATTTCCACAAATTCTCTGGTAGTTTTTTCGGTATCACTATCAAGCCTGTAGATAAAATGACAATAGGGATGGTCTTGATATCTTTCCACTGTCTCCTAGTTTGTTCCTCGAGATCTTTCTATTTTCAAATCTTTCCAAGGTGGCTATCTAGTAGATTGTTATTATTTGGAATCACCAAGTAGATAAATAGTGCTCTATTCTCATCCTTATTCAGCAATATGAGGTAAAGTCTATAGTGAGTTATTTTCCTGTCTGTGAGAACCGTACGATCCCAGTAGAGCTTATGGTGATCATTTTCCAATACAGCATCCAGATGGCTATTGTGATAGGGAACCTTTTTTGACATTAGTATTTTATTGTCACTTCTTGGTGTGAAATTCTGGCAACAGCATGATATCTATACTTGTACTCAATGCCCGCGAACTTCTGGCATCCACTGTTGATGTGTCGGATGGTTTCATGTGTCGCACAGCTGTACCGTCAGCTATCCTTAGCCAAATATTTCATGTACTCCCTTGTTGGAATCACCTGATCCTGGATGGCAAGGACGAAACCCTCTGTTTCGGGAAACACCCTTCCGGTGTCAATCAGTAATCATGGTTGACTTCGTTCTGGTGCCTTCCATTCAAAGTTTTGTCAATCAGTTTCCGCATAGTCTTCGACGGTTTCCATGTGGTCCTGCTGCAGCTTTAGCGGAGTAGAACTATCAGCTTCACAGACTACTCGATGGAATTATGATGAGGAAGCCTTCTTCGGGAAATATTCTCGTCTTTCAATTTCCTCGGACATCCGGTTGGACATATCAACAATTCCTCTTCCCCAAGGTGTCATGGCAGTTCTATTGGGCTTTTAGGGTGATGTTCATGATGTTTTGTCAGCATTGGTCTTATTTTTCTCGGTGAGGCTGCTAAATCAGTGGTGGACCAAGATATCATACCGAATGAGTAGCTTAGTGCTTATCAAGTGCTTTGTTCATATTCTTTTCATAGTCCTTCTTAATCTTCGAGTGAACTCCTCCGTCAATTGTATCTTCACCTAGATCTGATTGTTCCCTATAGCCTGTTTGATCCCTATATACTTGTAAGTTTCCTCTTCCTTCAATGCTTCGATTTCCGCACCTTCCTTGAGTTTCATTTATTATTATTATTATATTGTTATCCTGAATCTCCCTAGGTATCGAAGAACCCCTCAGAAGCTCTGAGATTGTCTAAATTCGGAGAACCAGTTGTGCTGTGTAGGCTTTTAGGCACAGCACTGTTAATTTTAACCCAACAGTGAATGATAACGCGCATCGTAGCGACTAGAAAATTTCTTCTCTAGCCCGGGATCGAACTCAATACATTACATTACTAAGTCGACGCTTCAACAACTAAGACACGGACAACATTACTATTGATAAAGTGACTAATTTTATTTACGATTCATAAAATCAAGTTGGCTTTCCGCAATGCAGAAATCAAACTCGGAAACGAAGGCCCACAGCGAAATCCAATTTCGGCTCGCCTAAAACATCTTTTCTCTAAATAACATCGAATACGAGTCAGTTACCCTCGCTTGTTGAAAAAACTTGAATTCAACATGCTGCCATACTCTGATTGAGTAATTTTCCGAAACGGGAGAGTTTTACAGTTCCCCCTCAAATAAATTTCCACTGGATGCTCTTTTCCATTCCCAGGCCGGCTTGAAAATTTAATTGTGTTTGCGCTCTTGGCGACCCAAATTTTCTGTCATTATTCACCTGTCCCTCATTTCTCGTTCATCAGCCACTTATTTCGCTTTGATAGCTTGATAATCTCCTTTTGTTGAACCCGGGATTTTGAAGATCGTCTTAGATTGATCAGTTCAACTTGTTTTTCCTGTGTGTGTTGTGGATATACGAATCTCTCTTTGTTATTGGAAGATATTTCATACAATGGTAATTTTAATTTCCTCATATTTCCACAGCAGAGCTATTCGTAAGTTTTCTATTAAAATGAACCCTATAAAACAGGAATTTTTCAACAATGGTCAAAGTGATGAAAATTACTCTTACTATTATTCCTATTATTACTATTACTTCCTAGCAAAGAGAGGGATGAAACTTTCAACCTCGTCTGTATATTACCATAAAAGCTAATAGACCATAATTCACTGCTTGATCAATAAACCAAATCGTCAATACATCTGGTAATGTTAATTGTTATCATTATTTGAGAAAATAAAGCATTGTCCAAATTCTTGAAAAGTTTCATTTAAAGTTAATTGTTATGTTAATCCTTTAATTATTTTTTGTGTTACAGTCAATTGATTTACGTCTATACACTCTATTGCTTCGTCTGTTAAGTCCACATTTTTTTCGGTTTATATAGTGTTATCTGCATTACAAATCCCAACTCAAAAAATAGTTTTCGAAAATCTAGTGTGTTATTCTCCGAAGACATTGCATATCCACTATTCACAATTTTTCCAATTCGCTCAAGTGATGTATTTATTAGTTTTCGTAAGTTCGTAAGGTTTAAAAAAGGGTAGCTATTATGTTCATGATATAATATTATGAGTTCATGAAAAAGGGTTCAGAAAAGAAAGAATTTTTCAGTTACCCATTCATAAAACATGAAATTGAAAATTTGCGAATACAATTCCGACAAACCAACAAGGCAAGGCGTATATTCGTTATGCGTGTCCCAACAATATCCCTCCATGCCGATTCCAGTGAATCACAATTTGGAATTCAAACTATTCAAGTATTTCAAATGAAAATTCAGAGTACGTTCGTGGTTTGTGTAATCATGACCTATCTTGGGAGTGCAAAGGGTCCATAGGGAAGGTAAAATTTAATTTAATACGAAATATGTGTTCTGAATGTAATTGAGTGGTTCTCAACTTATTTCGAATATTCTTCAAATGTGCAAATTGAATTTTTTTGAATATTGAATGAATGTAGCGAATATACAGGGTGTTTCATTGGTAAATGAACATACACTAACCTGAGCTAGAGCTACCCTAGGCGAGTCCAAAAAACCCATATATGATAGGTCTAATCAATTCCAGAACCGAGTTACAGGGTGCTCCATGTATTCTCCTAAAATTTCAATTTATCATAACTTTTGAACTAACCAGTATAGTCGGTTGATATTTGGATTATTTGATTCACTTGCACAGGTCGATAGATTCAAATTTAAATTTCCAAAAAAATTCCAGGACCGTAATTGAAAACTATGGGACATCTTCCAAGCTGGGATTCAACACCCTGCAAATCAAAATTTTTGGATTTGATGGAGATATTTGAAAAGAGCAGAAAATTTTCAATGAGATTCAGTAGATTTCATTGTTCCGCACGTCATTTTGCTCAAAGAAAACTCCAGGGAAATCGAAATGAGGAATGTTTTCTTTGGTTATTTTGGTTACAAATCGTTCTAAAACAATCTGTTTTTGTGTAAGTGAATCATATATTCCAAATATCATTCGAACCATCCAGTAGGTTGGCGAACCAACTAGTAGGTTGGTTCAAAAGTTATGAGAAATTCAAATTTTAGGTGAATACATGAAGCACCCTGTATCTCGATTATGGAATTGATTGGACCTATCATATATGGGTTTTTTGGACTCGCCTAGGGTAGCTCTAGGTCAGGTTACCGTATGTTCATTTACCAATGAAACACCCTGTACTTGAAAATGGAAATCCAGAATTGAATTAGAAATTGAATGAGCATGATTTTCACTAGGATGAGTTATTATTATACAGGTAGGTATTACTGATAAGATAGTTGAAGTGCTGCCATGAACGTAAACGTTAGGCTTGTTCGTAGAGTGGTTCACAACGGTTGTGAACTGTACAGAGCAAGCGCAAATGGATTTTCGCTACCCTTAAGTGGAATTGCGCTTGCTCTGTTCAGTTCACAACCGTTGCAAACCACTCTACGAACAAACCTGTTATAATTGACATATACGCATGCGCATTCGTCAGTTTTTGAGTTAGCGTTAGCTTCAGCTTTACGGTCTACGTAAACTAGCGTTCCTTTACTTAGAACTATCATTCTCCCGCTCTTCGTACTGGTGCGTCTATTTCGTGAAGCATCGTATTTTCGTTAGGTAAAGTATTGTGATATCGAAAAAGAAATGTTACATTCTACAGATATTTTTTCATGCAGTGGTGTAGTCAAAGATTTTTTCAGGCCGCAACCTCAGTGATATAGTGATAACTTTTATTTTTTTGAATATAAACCCTGTGCTATTTTTACATATTCCAGCCCCATATTTTTTTTTTGATTCAGAATATATAACATACGTCGTCGTGTCTCTGATTGTTTATCCAATAAAAAAACTCACAAAGTAATTCGGTCTAGTTGGCAGGTCATATTCCATTTATAATATGATAATGAACTTTATACTCCCAAATTGTGTCAGGTTATTAAATGACACAGGCTTTGCCTTTAGTGGATTTCCTTAGGTTTATTAATCAGATATCAAAATTGTAACAACCTTGTAGATTTCAAAGAATAAACCTTTTATTATAATTACTAATATGAGAGACTTTGAAGATCACTTTCATTCTGGATATTTGAAAGAATGAAAAATTTTCCAATATGGAATTAATCACTTTCAGGAAATTTCATAAACCTGGATTCAACTGAATATGTTTATTTTTCAACTAGTAGATAATCTAAATACCAGTACCACAGCCTTTTCAAACACCTTCAGAAAAAAGGCTGTGCCACTACTAGTAGAGATTAATTGGTAAATATGAAATACTCATGGAAATTCTCATAATTTCCTCATTTCCCGAGAATCTTCTCAAATGTCCGGAATGAAAATTATCGCCAAAATCTCTCATAACCTGACACAACATAGTAGCATAAATTTCATTATCATATTATTATCAGTGAAAATGGCCTGCCAACTTGACTGAACTAGTTTTTGAGTTTTTTTATTGAAAGAACAATTAGAGATAAGACTTATAGTATAATATATATTCTGAATCAGAAAAAAATATGGGACTAGAATATGTGAAAATAACATAGAATTTATAGTTAAAAAAATAAAAGATATCACTATATCACTGAAGTGGCGGACTGAAAAAAATCTTTGACTACGCCACTGCATTCTACATGAAACAGTGGCTGTAGAATGTTATATTTGTTTTTCGGTATCACTGATACCTTACGAAATAGAGTCAAGTGTAAGAAGAGTCGAAAAATGAGTTTTCACTTATGACTTGAAAACAAAAGAAGATAGGGGGATGCGGTTTCGGCCACTAACAATCTTTTGAAAATCGAGGTCTGAAACGTCCATCTATTTTTCCCTAGCTCTTACGGTTTCAGAGCTGTCATTCAATCCCATCGAATATTGCCCACCCTGTACAATCATCATTTTTTTTATTATTCTGACAAGCTCTATTAGACAATTCCCTCTGTATACAGACAGGTCTAATGAATTATGTGTATTCTACTGGGTGCAAGGTATCTCCCCTTATATAAATCTGACACGCTCGAGTTAATTCCAAATTTTCCTCTTGGGCTCCCCAACTACATACTATTTTCATAGTTTCACATGTTCAATTTTCGAAACCGTAAAAACATGTTGATTTTCAGCTCCAGTTTCACCCTCATGCCCTGAAATTCCATTTCCCGAAAAATAATGAACCCCTGTTCAGCTATAGAAACACCTTCGCAGCTTAATTACTGCTTCTCACAAATGGCCTTCTCACTCTGTTCGACTGTTATGTTAGAAGTGTCCTTCAGCCTCTTGTATTCGAAACGAAAAGGCCGTTCGGTGGATAAAAGGGGGACCCGGTTGATTTGAAAAAAAAAAGTCGTTCGAGGGAAGGGAGAAGGCTGGGGAAATCGTACGTGAAATTTCGTTGCAGTAAATCTCGGGATGAAATATATTCTCACGTCACGTAGAATATCGTTGTGGTATCCGACATGTGTTCCCAAATGTGCTCACAAACTTATCAGAGGAAACTTGGCCAAACATGTCAAGTGACATGGGGCGTGCAATGGAATTATCTTTTTTCTGAACCATATAATTCGAACCGACGATTTCTGGTTCTGAGGTGAGTGGCACGTTCACTTCCAATGTTCTGTTGTTGGAAAATTTGTAAAGGGAGAACTTCATTCCATTGGGGACGGGAAAAAATCGAGTTGTCGATAAGAATTTTTTCACTGAAAGGTTTTCGAACTTGAAGAATGTATTGTTGTTATCTCGCCCACTCAGAGTCTTAGGGAACAAGTGAACTGGAGACTGGAGCTGAAGGAGATTATCTGAAATAATAGCGTCTGATTCTGTTACCCTGAGATTGCTTTCAAGCGGTGGTGTGAAGTTCGCAGCCATTTTCTGGCAGCGCCTTTCGATAGAGCTGCCGTTTGATCAGAATAGCGAAATAGTAATTTTGCTAACGAGCTTTGCACACGTCAGTTTTTTTCCAACGCGCCTTAAAACCTTTTCATTATTTCATTTCAAGGTGAAAAACAGATATCAGAATAACGATCAGACTCTATTCACTTCAATTTTAGCACTCGGTTGGCCATGAAATGATTTTCTCAAGTTTTAGTGGCTAAAACAGAGAAAGGCTGGCACTCAGGAAATGTCATAAATGTCATAACGCCGTTGCCACAACTACATATACGCCATTCACATATATTTTAGCAGTCGGTTGGCCATGAAATAATTTTCCCAAGTTTTTGTTACTAGAACGGGGTAAGATTGGCACTCATGATAGATAGATAGATAGATGGATCTTTATTTGCAATAAAAATTACAAATGGTGTCGACAGTAATAAATAATTACAAAATATCACAATAGTACCGAGGTTATAACATACAAACAAATAAATTAAATTAAAAAACAGTCATTAGTTATCACATTTTCTTTCTCAACAAAAACTCTTCTATGGAATATATAGTCTCATCCAAAAGCAACATGAAATGTCGTTAATGTCATAACGCTGTTGCCACAACTTATATCAATCTTTATTACGAAAATGCCGAAAGTGATTGAAGAAAGATTGTGAATGAAGAGGATGACAAAGAATTTCATTCTATTGGGAGACCAAAAAAGTGGTGGCATTTGAGAATTTTATGTTTGAGTGAATTAATGCGAAAAGTTTACTACAGGATTTTCGATGAATGTCATCGTAGAATAAACCTTTTAGGGCTTTCACTCCCAATCTCTGAAACAAAAGAGGTATCATTAAAACACTTTATGATAGAGCTAATTTAATTTCATCTACACCCGAAATTAGAAATAATGAAGTTGACTTCATTAAACATTTTCTTAGGGATAATCAATACCCGAAAGATTTTATTGAAAAAACAATATTAAATTTAGAGAGAAAAATGACTAACCAAAATCGTAATAATGATCAGGCACAACCAACAAACCGTCAAGAACAACCAAATTTGTTGAATGTAATTCCTTATGTTAATGGCCTTTCAGAAAAAATAAGAAGAATCGGTTCGAAGTTCAACATACGAACTGTTTTTAATACGCAAAATGATTTAAGATCTATATTAACAAAAACTAAACCTTTGAACGAAAAACAAAAATAAAAAAATTGTATTTACAACATACCCTGTATTTGTGGTAAAAGTTATACAGGTGAAACATCCAGACCTCTAGAAATAAGAAAACGCGAACATAAAAATAATATTAAAAATAGAGAAATTAATCGATCGCAAATCGCAGATCACATTTGTTCTAATACGGGAGACCACATGATGGATTGGGACAACACAAAAATTTTAATGACAGAACCAGACCATTATAAACGAAAAATTAAAGAGTCTACGTGTATTCTATTAGATCAGGATAATAATTTGGCAAATTGTTCGGTAGGAATAGATCATATTTGGATCAATTTATTAAAGAAGGAACTGTCATCCGGTAATTTCAAAATTAAATGAATCAACGTTTCTGTGCAGTCTCTGTTTCTGTGTGTTGACAATTAATGTCAGACAAAAAGCGACAATTCCAGAAGATTTTCAAAAGTAGATTTTTTCGTCTGATGAAGGAGTCTGATATAGACTCCGAAACGTTACGAAGAATTATAGTTTCAACGTTATTTATTTTGAGTTCATTGTCAGGCAACAATTTTTTCTAGTTAATTTGCTCCTGACAAATTAGTGCAAGAATTCACGCAGGAGCAAATCGTTGATTTCATTTTTAATTAATTTTGTTTCAGAGATTGGGAGTGAAAGCCCTAAAAGGTTTGTGAAGAGATGCAAAATCCTCCCAAAATAAATTTCAATCGATATCGTAGAATAAGTTCCCGAAAATTGATTTTTCTATTTTTCATTTGAATTGTAAACGTCTTAAGGTACCAATAAACACCTAATTATTATTAATATTATATCAATGTATTAAGATAAACAGCCACAAATACGCGTCAGTTGTCCTGTTAATTGTTTATTCATGTGAAATTTTTGTTCGAGTTTCATCTTGACTTCCTTTAATTCCTTTTACTTCCATTGATGCGAGATGATTTTTGTTGAAGAATTTAACATTCTTGTAATTATCTGTTAATTCCTTCTGCAGATACCCATTCCCAACCAAGGCATCAGATGCATTTCATCTTCGGGTTGATTTTTTTGAAATCTACAACTGATGTAACGTCTTCATCCTCCAGCCAAGGAAGATAACCAACATTAACTCTCAAGATACTGCATAGTAGGTGTCAGTAATTCAATTTTCTTCCATACCAAAAATAAATATATTTAAAAACTGATCTGCTGTATTTTCCATGCAAATAACTAGATTTGGTATGCCTTCAATCAGTTTGTATAAACGTTAATCATGTTCGTCATATATTTTCGAATTCATGTTTTCCGAAGTGATTCGACATTGTGATGAAATACGTCATTACTGAGACTTTTACGTAGAACGGACAACATAGCGCTGATTTAATAATCAAAAATGATTTGACAAGCGTCATAATCCCACATTTTCGTACTATACAGAGTGGAATCTATCAAATTTCTATGGCCAACCGAGTGCTAGAATAAAAGCGAATGGATTATAGAATTTTCTGAAACATTTTAGGCTTTTCACTCCCAATCTCTGGATCAAAATCAATTAAAAAATTGATATAAACGATTTGCTCCTGCGTAAATTCTTGCACTAATTTTTCAGGAGCAAATCGAGTAGAAAAAATTGTCACGCGGTTTCTCACATTGCATATACAGTGCGACTCTCTAACTTGGAAGAAACTCAGTAGATCGAATATAATTTTTTTGTGTAAGTGTATCTCCACATGAGTAGTAATATTAGGAATATTGAATAATTTTCAGTTATTCCTGAATTTCAGCGTAATTTTGGCATATATCGCTATGGAAATCTTTGCATTATATAAACAATTGAATCGCTGATGTCACCCCGTCGTTATTTTTATCGAATATGTCGAAAAACCATCGAAAAGTGATTGTGAAAACAAGTTTTATTGACACTAAAGTTCAAGTTTTTTTCTGATAAAAAAACAACTAAATTGGAAAAAAAAGAGACGGGGTGACATCTAGACGTCCTTTAACTTCAACTTAAAAAAAATCAAGGCTTCACGTAATAAATTGAAAGCGTAAATTAGGAACTATGAATGCCGTTTTTGAATGGAGATTCTTGAGGTATTGCTTCCCCTTAATGAAATAGTTCAGGGAAAAGTAGTATGGAGCGAAGTTTAACGAGGATATTCATGGTACTTGGCGGTATAGCAGTAAAACAAGATGCTGCTCTCTGAATCTTGTGTTCTTGTCCGTAGCCAATCATCATAAAAATTTCAATCTTGTGGGTTTCCATTAAGTCCGGCGTTTTGTCCGATTTTTCAACAACAGGTTCTTCTCACAAAAGGACAAAATAATGAATAAACTCACTAATCTTTGCCCGAAACAATACTAATCACTCTACTTTTTAGTTTGACAAAAACTTATCAACAAATACCTCTTGACATTAAGTTATTGGACTAGATGAATTAGTTTGATTAGATTCCTTCATTTTCGAATAAGTTGATGTTGTTAAATTGTTACCGACAAGAAATGAGAACCTGATATTCGTTACGCATATGTAACTTAATATTGTAAAATATCAGTTTTTTTTAAATCTGAATATGAATATCGGAATAAAAACAATTCAGACCGTTTTTCACATTGCATATATCAATAATAGTCTTCAGATACGGAAATAAGTGTGAATTTCCTCTACCAATGAGATGCATCAGAAATTTCGAATTAATCATGAATTGTACCTTGTCCAAATTCTATTTCGTCTATCGATTCCATTTTTTGGAGCTCCATATATAGGCAAAAGAAAAAGAATTCCATGTGGTCACTAGTAAATTTATGGAACTACTTCTTTATTATAAAGCAAATAATTATGTTTCTTGGACAAATTGAATAGTGCAAGTATTTGCAACTACCTAAATTGTGAGGATTGGAGCTGAAAATTAATGAATAATATATTGGTGCCATTGCACCATCCAGACCTCCCCTCCACCTTCTCCAAAAAAAACTGCCAAATGTGCCGAAGAAATGTGGGTGCAGAAAAGTGGGCTAGTTTTGCTCATCAGTTTGTGCTAACTGTCAAGGTCACTCTTACAGTAACGCTAAAAAAATGCAATTAATTAAGTTTTTTGCATTCGATGAGGATCTTATTCTATTATCACACAAATTGAGCAACAAGCTGAGGAAGAAAATAGCGAGGAAGGAGAAGAAACACTTGACAATGTAGAATTTCATGTAGAATTTGATGATAAATAAAGCTAATTCTCTTGCTGTCACAATTTTCATTGAATGAATAAAATAATGTCCAATTATACTCTCTCGATCTAAATATAGTCTATATCTAGTGAGGATACCAGGTTGAAAAACTAAAATGAATATTTTGTCTGGACTATGAAATGCTGCCGCTAAACTGCCCAGACTGGCACTTACAGAATGAATATGGCTTATGTAAAAAATGTTAGAACAAAACTCATCATCATCAAAAATTCCTATATACTTCTTTACTAACTTAAATACGAACATAAATAGCAAGTGTGTGGAATTATTATAATTTAATGTCATGAGTAGTAGGGGTAGTTTATTCACGGGGATTGAAAGCTTCAAAAATACATTTTTCTTTAATCGAAGATATTTCCGAGAGACAAAAATTTCCGATGAAAATTTTCTTCCTTTAGGTACTTCGTTAGTGGCAAATCTATTTGGGAAAAGGATATTGCAACTATTATCGCAATGAGATTTTATCAATCCGCAGGTATGCTTATCTCCGTTCTCTAACAGAATATTCCTTCGATTCAACTTCGTTATCTGTCCAACTTGCACCGTTTAGGAAAAGATTTGCAGACTTTATAGATACAAACTTAGGCGACCAAATTAATTAGTTTAAAGTTCTGACATGCACACGCAGGTTCTACTAAATGGTATCCAACTTCCACAAGATATTTCACTTCAAGTTCTCGTTTAAAACAAGTCGAATGAATTATAAGTTTAGCGAGTAACAATAATGAAGCTTTATGTCCCTCATTAGCAATCAAATTATTCGGTTAAACGTTTCCGCCATTCCGGTATTCTGGTCAGAAAGTTCGATTTCAATCGTTAACAATTCAAATCGGGTTATTCAACTCAGGTTCGCTGTGGGATAGGCTGCTTAATTTCAATTGTTGGGATAGCGCTCATGTTGAGGACAATAAAATTTCAACTATGCAGAATTAGTAGCATCGATCAAATCGCAACTCAGAGGTTGCTCTGTTTTTTATTGAGATTTTACTTATTACAATTGCAACATTGCTGTCATTAAACCTTCAACTGCAGTTCCTCTGGAGAAGACATCTCTAACCGAAGCAAAAACTTCTGCCACAGAGACGATCGCCAATTTGCCCAGTTTGTGTCAATAGGGTTTATACAAAACCCTTCAATGAATGAAAATCAGCTCAGCATAGTGCAAAGCAAACTTCGATAATACAATCATTTATGAATACCTTGTAGAATTGATGTTGTGGCTTTCTATAAAAGTTATTGTAATCCCACTAAAATCTCCTCATAGCAAATCATCATATATTGATTGTTCTACAGGCTACAGGATGAGTAAAAAGTAACGCACAATATTCATATATACAATTTTGTAGAATAATGATCAAACAGGTCAATTTTATTTTGAAATGTTCAACTTCTCCTGCACAATTGAGGAGTTTGTCATGCACTCTCTACGCGGTGTTCAAAAAATGTGACCCAGTCTCTAGGATAGGTGGAAAACTTAAAAAATTTTCCTAACGCCAGTCGTATTTGATGAGGGATGGAAGTTAGAAATGGATCCTTTAGGCTTGTGTTGTCTTATTTGGTTTCAATTATAATTGCATAAAAACAATCTAAAATTAAGTGAGGTATCAAACTCCCATAAATCGATAGTAAAAAATGTTATGTCGACTTGAGAATGTAAAAAAAATAAAGTAATGAAGGATTTCCAAAGGGTTGAAAACATCTCCAGATAATAACTAACATTAAGTAACATGTACCATAAATAATCAGATAACTAACGAAAAATATGGTTCATCTTGAAGGGGAGATGCCCAAAACAAATCAATATTCTACCTTAAAAGAATGAAAAATGTTGATCGTTCTGGCGAAAAAATTGGCATTTTCTATAAAAACAGCAAAAGTCTCATTATTCGTTAAATTTAGGACAAAACGTTATCTGATTAGAAGCAACATGAAGGCAGCAACATCTTTTATCGATCATTTTCATATGGCTTGTCACCCTCCAAACACCCTGTATATATATCTCGAAAGTAGAGAAGATTAGTGAATAATCAATGAGTGATATTTGTAGTATATTTTCCATACACTCGTTGATTTCACGAGAGCTGTTGTGGATTCATTAGGAAAAATAAATGGAAATAGTAGGTAGGTACCTAATATAGGGTTTTTCAAGAAGAACTTTGTTTTGTAAATCAAAATAAAACAATAAATGCAGATGACAATGATCCAAATTTTTATTTTTGGTTTGGCAATTATGAATGGAAAATGATATAATGATAAATGTCCATCACGACCACGGCTACAGATGTCGATTCTTTCATCAAAGTTTTTAATAACTTTTCGACAAAATGGTGGGTCCATTTCGTTAATAACTTCACGAATTTTGAGTTTTAAGACAGCAATCGATTCGATTGGCTCCATCTCTCTCCATGTCTTTAACATAACCCAATAAAAAATAATCCATCGGTGTTAAATCGCATGATCAAGCTAGCCCTTTAACGGCTGAATTTCGTGAAATTAGGCGATCAGGAAATTTGGTTTGCAATAAATCCATTGTTTCGGTAGATGTGGGACTCGTGGCACCGTCTTGTAGAAACCACATATTAGTGATATCCATATCTTCAACAATAGGCCAAATTTTAGTTGTTAACATGTCTCGATTATATTGACCGATCTGTAAAACTTTTACAAATCTACTATTTTCATAGTGAATTTTTATTACATATTTTGACACGATTTTTGAGTGAAATGGATTTCATTATAACAATGGCCCATGTTTTTACTATAGATATGTCAAGAACCAAATGTCGAAACTTTTATGTAGTTCCGGTGGGGCCATAGTGAAAAACAAAGTTTCTGTTAAAAAACTCTTTATTTAAATACATATGTCACTATAAATATCATCATATATTACATTCTGAATAGAACTAGCTAACCTCCTTCATTCTTTCAGATTTTCCGATAAACAATATCTAGTATTTGTCGGAAAATCTGGTGTTCGAATAAAATCAAAATCGCATTAAAATCCAGTTTTCTAGAACCGCGTATATGATAAATGAAACAATTATGGAAATGTCTATAACACACATTTTTCCAATGAAATGAAATCTGCAGTAATAATGTAACACATACTACGCAATATCCCCTAGACCTCTAGGGGGCACAGATATACCTACTCTTCAACTATATTGTGTAGTAAGTGTTTGTATGGATAACACATTTAACATAACATTATAACCCCCTTCAAACTCACACAACTGCTAATTACTCCCATTCAATGTCGAGCTCGACAAGAATTTGGAGAGGCGCTTTAATCGTATGAGATAATTTTAATATATACAGGTAATCAATAAAATAGTACTTGATAATAATGGTAACAGCAGAAGTTACTGTATGAAAGAAGTTTCAGAAATCGGTGAAGGAAACACGAAATATATACAGGGTTACAGCTGGGTATGAAATGTAGCTGAATAGCGAAAAATTTAAGGACAAAAATTCAAAATTTTTAAAATCTATCACACTGAAAAAAAATCATGTATACAGGGTGATTCATAACTATTGGGACATAGGCTAAGGGCAGATTGTTTGGACCAAAATATGGCGATAGGACCAAATATACCTCAATAAAAATATTGCTGTGGAAAAAGATAGAGGGCGTTAGAGTTTAACTTTTTTTTCGTTTTTTGCTAATAATTTCATCGTATATTTTTTCATCCGTTTTTAAGAAGAACACAATTGAACAGTTCAGAGCATCGGAAGGGGATTTGAAGTAACGATTTGTTTATTTTATTTATTTATTTCGACGATAATGCATAATCAAAAACAATGTAACATAAAAAGAATAAACTTGAATTAAATGTTCTACGTGGCCTCCTCCGACTTCTATGCCTTTTCTAATTCTTTCAATAATGGACTTTCGAACTTATATTAAATATTATTCCGTCTCCTTCAACTTTAACGCCCTCTATCTTTTTCCACAGCAATATTTTATTGAGGTACCTATATTTGGTCCTATAGCCATATGGTTCAAACAAACTGCCCTCAGCCTATGTCCCAATAGTTATGAATCACCCTGTATGACAAAGATTTTTTTTATGTAGCACCTAGCACCCTGTATGTTAGTTCATATTTCAATTTTTCTCAAAATTCTAAACAAACCTTATATAGCACATCTACCCGTTTCCAAGCTATCGAATGTTGAATATTATAATAAATTTTCTCTGAAATCCTCTATGATGAATAATTATTGATATTCAATTATCCTTATATGCTTCACCTCATATGTAGTTTTCCTATAATGAATATTCATCTTTCCGAAATTTTCCTTCAATAAATTTTATGGAAATAAAAAATTCGTTTCAAAAAACGGAATAGGTTATGTTAGGGAAATGATGTGAAGGTTGAAGTTAAAGAATTGAAATATGGTATAATAGACAAAGTTGTTTCATCAAAGAAGGGGCAAAAAGCCATGTCTCCTTGGCTGATCATGTAGCCTTTGCATCTACCTAACTTCAAATGTGACCCTGTATATTATAACTCATCTGAATTTATTGTATTCAAAATGAATAATTCAATCATCGGAAGATTTTTTAACGTATTTTGATACTTTCTTAAAAATTTTCTGAATCTTCTGAGACAAGTTCCTCGAAGTGGTAATTTAAGTTTGAGAAAAGGATGTTACATATAAAATGTGTCTAAAGGATCTTCGTTCGATACAATAAACTAATTTTCACACGAAACGATTGGATTGAAAAGATCGTTACTAATCACATTGTAGATTTCAAAAAGCTGAAACCCAAATTTATTTTCCTCAACTCATCTGGCCTTAAAGAGAAACTCAACTAACAAAAGAGCATGCGAGTATTTCTATATAATGAACGTATGAATTGTATCTTGTATCTGTTGAAGGTCTGCATGAGAAAGATTCAAAGATATAGAAAACCATCAGAGTATTTATCCATTTACAGCTTCCTGGAAATCTCACGTTTATAGGACGTGTAAGATAAAATGTTAAAATGCTGGAATGGATATGACATCAATCAGCTGTGAAAGGAGATATTGAAGTGTTAGATCACATCTCATATTGCGGCGATATTCTATCTATATTGCACGTCTGAATTGTCAATATTTAGTGATTTCTTTGAACCCTTTCCAGTTGCCGCAGTGAAAAGGACGGGGGGATTCCTTTGGATTAATCCTGGCTGATCCTACCAGTGGAGTTACAATTTCCCATTTGACTCTTGGTGTATTTGATTAATTCGATTGGCCTCGAATTGAAGAATTCAGTTTTTGCCATTCACACACCTATATTAATATGTGAACAGTGTGCTCGAATTTCAATGATTGTAATAGAAAAAAATCAGGACTTTTATACACTTCTTCGAATTGATAACCTGATTATTATCCGGATACTGAACCCTAAATAAAATTCTTCGAATTACACTGTTATACAGGGTGAGTCTATGACTTGTACAAAATAACAGTAGGTTTTGAGATCAAAAATCACGTTTTTCCTACACCATTTTTTTCTATTCGGCTCTGATAAAATGAGCTGTGCTACCCCTGGAAAAACGAAATAACCTTCAGAATAACTAGCTAAATCTGGGACAATACACATCTGTGGATACTTTAAACAGAGTTGCATTCAGCCAAAATACCAAATTTTCTGAATCTTAATTCAGAAAATTTGGTATCAGATATTTTTGTATTTTTGAACAACAGATTACTCGAAAACGGCTCATTATACGAGAAAAGATGAAAAATACTTTTATTTTTTGAAACGTTCAATCAATTCAGTTGCAAGAATTGGGTTCTTCGAATTTTGTTATTTTTAGGGTACGTAATGGTCATAATGGGAAAACTGGAAGATGTTGTTGATATCTTGTGTACGAAGAAGTTCCAAAAATGGAATTCGATTAAATCGTTTGTGAGATAGAACTAAACATAAAATTCTTTTGCGGTTTTTCAACAGCCTGTATCTTTTAAATGAAAAAGTAAAGTAAGAAAGTGTTTCTTTTGTCTTCAAGAATCTATTGTTCAAATATTTATACGAGTCAAAGTATCACCCTTTATAGTTTTTTTTAAATTCATCACCAAATAATTTTGAAAGTAATTTGTGAAAACGGACATTTTACTCCGACCTGTGGAATATTCTCTTCTGGATTCAACTGCAGTAGTTTCTGGGAATAAGCACGAACTAAAACGTTTTATAACCACATAAAACAATATTTCATTTTAAGGAGAGCGTGATGACTGTGGAAGATGAAATTAAGGCGCTCGTACATGTAACCCAACTAATTTCTAAAATTCCCAAGAGTTGTGTGATCTCATTCCTTTCAACGACGGTATACTTAAGGATTCGAAAAGATTCAGAAGAAGTCAGAAATTGAAGACAATAATTTTTTTCATTCGAATTTATCATAGTCTCAAGCACGAGTATACAGGGTGTCTGTAAACAAATGCGAAGGACTTAGGGAGATGATACCTGGAGGAAAATAAGCAGGGGTAGTTCCTATAACTTTTTTTTCGAAATCGACCTCCCTTCCAAGATACAGCCTTTGGAAGGGGATGACGAGTTGACAGTTTTTAATTTTTTTTACAGGTTCTAGAAAACTCTGAGACATGAAACTATATACATCATATGAAGCACTAAGTATGTATTACAAATACAATATTTTCAAAACTAATTACTTTATTATAAGGGGTTGAAAATAACAACCTCTTATGATTTTCCTTCGGAAATTGTATTCGTCGGATAGATTTTTGAAAAATAAAATTCTCTTATGGTTTCCCATTCAATTCTGGAGAAAAAGAGTTTTTTATAAAATTTCTATACTATAAATAAAATCTTACAATCAGTTCTGATCACTGTTCATTCCATTTCATCGTTTAAGTCATAGACATACAATATCTTAGAATATTCATTCTATGGAACACTCATACGATGACATGGAAAGAACAGTGATCAAACCTTCTTGTAAGTTTTTATTCATTCCGAGAAAAGTATCGTCTGTATCGAAATTATGCAAGAGACATTTTTCTCCAGAATCGAATGGGAAGCCATTGGAGAATTTCATTTTACGACATAAGGGATTGCTATTTTCAACCCCTCATAATAAAGCCCTGAGATCTAAAAAAAAAATGTATGAGTAACATCTACTTAGTGCTTCATATGATGTATAGTTTTATGACTCAGTGTTTTTTAGAACCCGTAAAAAAAATCAAAAACTGTCAACTCGTCATCGCCTTCCAAAGGCTGTATCTTGGAAGGGAGGTCGATTCCGAAAAAAATGTATACCCCTTTCATCGAGGAATCATCTCCATGAGTCCTTCGAATTTGTTTGCAGACACCCTGTACAGCTATACAATTACAAAACATAGTGTTTGAAGTCTGCGCATAAGCATAACCTTAGAACATAAATATAGTCCTTTCAAGAATGATTGACATCCCGGTAGGTCTTGAAAGTCCAGTCGCAGCTTAATATCTGGTCACAAAAGATCTTCAATAATTCCTATAGTTGCAATCACAGAACTGGTTTATATAAGTATAACCTAAAAAAGCATTTGAAAAGAAGAAATATTCAAATATGAATATGATTTAAATCATATTAATTAGCTTTGAAAGTTGATAAAATTATGTTTGCATAATTAATTGAGAACATAAAGAGCAGTACAAAATTCAAATTATCGTCGGTCAGAGCATAGATTCACATGTAATAGGTCTATAGATTACTGTTTATTCACAATACCAACCTGAATTCCACAACACAAAATCTTAACTTGTGGGTTATTACCAACTTAAATTTGATTTTCCATAGCCACCCGAGATGTCAATCATTCCTGAATGAACTATACATGGAATGGACATTCAGTGCTACAAATGAATGTTTGTAGTACACACATTCTATGTTTCTCTGTCTAGCGCGACACTAAGGCAATGGCGTTATATTAAAAAATTCACATACTTCCTATCTATTCGTACTGAAAATTGATGTGGCAATAATGTCCGAGTCAACTGACTCAGTTGTTATTGGCGACACTAAGCAACTATCTCACTCCAGTCTTTGGAATGTTTATTTTCCATTCCATGTATCTATGTTCTAAGAGCATAACTCGATTCATTTGAATAGTGCAACAATTAACTTTCTTTATACCTCCTTATTACCCTACACCATTTCATGGTAAAAGGGAATCGATTATTTATATATATATATATATATACCTCCTTATACTTTTCAGATTTTTCCTAGTTAGGGTCGTCTCGAGCGTCAGATCAACGTTTAATTAATTTTTTTCCAAGGTACAATATCCACATCATATTTTGAGTGACATAGGATCATCGAAAAGTTCTACTTTTCCTGCGCCGCGCCGAAAGAAAATGTGTTACTAGCCACATTTTCCATTAATCACTCATTTATAACGATTGTAAATATAAATATAATCTAAAGGTTGATATCCAGATTATTACAAATTCCAAAACGTTTGAAAAAAAATAACATATTTCATTCGGAAGACAAGTGACTTTTTATGGCTCATCTTCATTTACCATACACAGGCTCTAGTGAGAAGTGACAGTTCTCCTTATGAAATAATATACTGTTATCCACTCCAAACGAAGGTCAGAGTATTCGTCAAGCTACCTGTAGCTATATCAATGCTACAGAATTCTGATCGTCGGATGAAATGGAACAGATGTTTCCCAGAATCGTTGTCCAATCCTTCAGTCATACATTTATCCACGTAAACTCCGGCAGAACTTCAAATAGTATTATTATCACAAACCCCGTCAAATTTTCCATGTTTACTTCCGCGCAATTTCGGAGGGAAATGTTATCCGACTTATGTGGGGAATAGAGGAAGATGGATTGAAGCGCGTTCCAATTTGCTGAGGCATCCCCATCTCATACCCGATCGGTATTGACTATCTGGAAACGCAAGAAATCACCACGGAAGTAGAAGAAATAAAAAAACGGCAGCAACTGGGGCGGAAAGGGATTGCCTGTGAAAATCGATGAGACGCATCGTGTTAATGGCAAAAAACACAACGGAGAGTATAAGTAATGATTGGACAAAAAAGACGAATGATTTGACAAGACTTCCACATGCTCACCAACAGCTTATAATGTGGGTTATTGGAAGAACAGATTTTTCGGCGAAGTATGAAAAAAAGATTTAAACAATCAATTCATTCTTCAAGTATGTTTTATCAATGTTGTTTGGAAATAACTACTGACGAAAAAAAAATTCGGTGTTTACCGTTCTGTAGAAAAATGCCCGAACAGATCAATTATTAGTTACGCAACTTTTCATGCAAAACTGAGCAGTTTGTGATTCACTCTCTACGAGGAGGAGGGTAGTTGACTTTTTTTTGAATAGCAGCCTTACTTTTATGCCAGGATGAAATGTAATTAAGTGAATGTAGGTAACCACACTTTGTAAGTGATTGAACTTTTTTAAGTGTTATTGAAAACAAGCTTCTTCGTCGATTGTTATGGGCGTATTTCAACATTTTGCATTATGTATATCAACTTACAAAAATTCTATTTCAGAAGTGCTGTCCTATGAACATTCTACGTCATTTTCACAATCTGGCAACGCCCATCAAGTCAATAATGGTCATCAAAATTTTCTGATCACCATAGACTTAATAAATATCAATTTTGGTGATCACGCAGTTGACAAGAAAAATAAACAATGACAGAATGTCAACAGTTTCAACATAGACATAGATTGTGCCTTCCCTTTCTATCTATATGCATGAAATACAGTCAAAAAAAGAGACAGAGAGAAACTGAACATCGGGCTACATAATTCTATGCCTATCTATGCCTATTCTATGACATCGGGCATGCTGGTTGTCTTTTTCTAGAATTTTTATTGGTACGCACTTACATCTATGTGAACAGAAAAGAGACAGGTTATGGCCCAACGATCATTTCTCTCTTTCTATAAAATAGCCAATTTCATGCTGGCATTGCTCAGTCCATAGTCCATGTCTCTATATCTCCGGGTTTTAAGAAGGTATAGGCACAGAGTACAGAAACAATTTTTGTAAACTGTGGATATACAGTTCTATATCTTCTTGATCCAATCCACTGTTGTCGAATTAACAAAAATTGGTAGACTATAAATATTAAAGGCATTCTACATCATAAGCTTTCACTTATTCGAATGTTTACTCAGTTTCGAAGGGAGTATTTCTAAAATTTCTTAATTTTGAAGCGAATCTTTTACATGTTGGATAACTAATGGAAAAGGGTTTGAATAAATTATCTTACATTCGAATTTGGGGTTTTAGGAAACTTGCCCATTGCTGAAAAAAAGAAAATTTAGTTCTTTATTTATTGTGCTTTCAGTACACCAAATTAAATATTTTTCACCTGATCCCTGTAAAGATTTTCATCTGGAACAAAAGTAAAAAAGCACAATCATGTTATGAGGTATTGATAGGGTACAAAAGATTTGATGGGATCATTGAGTAAAGTTTCTTTAGGACTGAGAAACATATTTTTTCCTACTTCCGTGCTTGTCTAATTTCCACTTTCTCACGCTTATTTATCAGTGTCTCTTTCCCACGCTAGTGCAAAAAAGTTATTTTCTTTCCTGCTATTGACAGAAGGTGATGGAAAGTATCACTTTCCGCACTGGTTAGGAAAATAATTATTTTTTGTTGACTTTCGATCAGGAAGGATCTGATTCAGTATTTGAGGATTTGTTTGAGAAGGGAGTAAATAACTCGTGAATTGATTTGTAATCATTCTGTTCAATCATAGAAAGAGGCAGATAATTAATTACCATCAAATGAAAGTATATATTTACATCACAAATAGGAGGATTTGAATTCTCGAATTGTATATTACGAGGAAATCTTCTTCAATCCAAAGTACTCTCAGATACCTCATCACATGATGTAAAAAACGTAGTCAAAACAAATAAAGAATCTCATCTAGATGGGCAATCACCTTCAATGGATTACCTTCTTGAGAGCTATTTAGAACATTCACATCCTTGAAAAGCCCTTGAAAGCTCTACACGAAATATGCTTACCCATGCATTATTCATGTATTCAAACACGTATATACGAAGCTCGATGTGAACCAGAATTTTATCATGTCCGTTGAGATTGATGAGAAAGAATTTTTTGCACCCAGTGTTTTTTGTATGGAAATGGAGAAATTTACGTATGCGTTTGAGCAATTTGCTTCATCTGAGAAGTCCAAAATGCTAATTTCCCGCTTTATGTGAATCACATTGCGAGCTTAATGAACTGGAAAAAAACAGTTGGATTTTTTTGGAACGAAACATAATTTTTTTCTCTCTCTCTTATGACTCTTATCAATCTCATCGACACTTTTCAATGCCTCAGTGACCTGCTTTGCTTTATTTCGTAACTAATGTGATTGCGGAATTTGAATGGAGGGGAAAGCAAATAACAGATTGAACGCCAAAAAAATCTGGTAATAGTTCTTCATGATTCAAGTTATTTATCTAATAAAAATAATAATAGTGAAGGGTCTTTATTTTGAATTCTACGAAATACAATCATGAGGCGAAGTTTGGCCCATAGCTATCCAACTTAATCTTGTTCTTACCCATCCATCTCAATATACACTCACTAACTCATAATTTATATTGTGATGAAATTCTTCGGTAGCCCTAAGATGATGATGAGATGAGCTGAGTTTGATTGGGAGTACAGAGTACAGAAGAAAGTCTTGTTTTTCACATGTACAGATAGACCAATTTTCGAAGCTATACTGTCATGCCCATATACAGGGTGAGTCTTTGACTCATACAAAAATTTCAACAGTAAATTCTTGAGGTAAAAAAAAACTTTTCATATTTTCATATTTTTATCACTGCAGGATATTCCGGAAGTAGTGAAATAAAAAACGGAATAATTTTTAATGTCCACTAACAAGTTATTCATTCACGACACCAACTCCTGTATCCCTGAATTTCAAGGAGTAGAACAATAGAGATAAAAATAGGAAGGATGAAGGAAGAAGAAAGATCCGCTTTCTATTCTATTGAGCTCAAGAATACGTACGGGCCATCATTTCTCTATCACAAACATCATAGAATCATATTCAGCTACTGAAGATACAAGAAGCATTTAACTCTTCTTCAACTCATATAAACGGTGTAGGGATATTTTCCAGAACAATAAAAGCAATTGTAGAGCGAGTAAAATCAGAGCGTTGGCAAACTATAGTTTAAATTATAATTAAATTTATGTTATTTCATAGCATTGAGAACTATCATCTTCCTCTAGATTTTAAGACTGTATTCTGAAAATCATAAATGCCTGCATACATCCGTGGACAAAACAAAAACGGACAGAAAAATTTCTCAACAAATTCATTTCCAAATAACTGTTCAAGGTGCGCATCGATTTTGATCATTTAGTTATCTATTTGTAGCCTATTTCATCTAGATGTCGCGTCTGCAGGAATTTCAATTGAATTAGATGGTTTACAGGGTCTGAAAGTTGCAATCTCCTAGAATTTCCTGTGAAGGCAAATAGGCAAAAGACACAATGATGGGTCTCTAACGGCCGTTTTCAATAACCTATCTATCCATCGTTTCACTTACTGACGATTGATAACCATTTTAAAATATATCTACAGATAGATCATAGAAACGAAATCAGATGGTTTTTCTATCTTCAGCAAGTGAAACAATGGATAGATAGGTTTATTGAAAACGGCCGTTAATGAGATTTTAGAGCCTGATCTTTTCTTAACGTTTCCCTGTTTTAATTCATTTCAATAGCTCTTTCCTGAAAGCAAGAACTATTTTTCGAAGGAAACTATGCAATTTATAACAATAACTACTTTTTGATCAAGGAACACGGTTATCCTCTCACGAAGCAACGTGTTTATGTAATTCATCTTGTCAGTAATAAATCAGTGGAATTTGGCACTGCATTCAGCAAGTGATTTTTTTATTAAGAGAACAGAAAAAGGTGCTCAACCAGTTTCCCATGTGGCGAGAATTGTAACAGATTATCTTCATGAGATGAACATATCCATCGATTGGACTGGCCTCCACGTAGCCCCGATCTAAACCCAATTGAGCATGTGTAAGACATGTTAGGAAGGCTTATTCGCAACCGGAAACCATTCCAGCTTTCAGAACAGCTCTTCCCTGGAGTATGGGAGAACGTTCCACAACAGGCAATTGCCAATTGTATTTGAAGCTTACCCCGCCGCATAGATGCAGTGATAAGAGCACGTGGAGGTAATACTCAATATTAGAATACAAAAATGTCTTTATTTTTCATCATTCTATCTGTATATTCTTGATGTGTTATCGTCAATGTTAAAAATTGCATAGTTTCGTTTGAAAAATCGTATTTCCTTTTAGGAAAGAGCTATTGACGTGAATTAAAAAAGAAAATGTTAAGAGAAGATCAGGGTTCAAAAACTCATTCAAGGGCCCATCAATGCGTCACTAATTAACTCCACAGGGTGTTTAGAAATTTGGACGAAATTGCAACTTTCAGTTCTGCCCTGTATACCATCAAATTCATTAGAAATTCCTGCAGACTCAACATCGGGTGAAAAACTAGATTAAATAGACTAAAAATAGACAACAAAATGATCAAAATCGAAGCACACCTTGGAAAGATATTCCAAAATGAATTCAGTGAAAATTTGATTTGTCCGGTTTTTTTGTCCAGGAGTGTATATCATCACATATAATACTGAAATATACTATACTATACTATAGAACTATGCTTACCGTTCCTTTTTCCTTCATTTGACATACAATTTTCATTGCTTTTTCTATTAGCAATGAGGATGAAAATTCCATCAGATGAGGAAAAAACTCATAATCAAACTGATTGTTTGGTAAATCTGGCGATAACTCACATTTAATAATTTCCAATCTGTCTTAAAGATTCAGTTTTCGACTTTTAGCTTTTACATGTAAAATTCTTCTTCGCCTAAAACGGAGCTTTTCCTATTTTCATTTAAGCGAATAAAGGAATTCTTCGATGTATGCACGAAGCAGAAATAATCAATATTCCTATAACAACAGAAAACTCATTTCCAGTATAAAGTATTACGTCCACGTTTTGTTGCCATTTATCACGACGGAAATTATACAGTTCGTATCTCTGGACAAGCATCCGAACAAAACAAAAATATTTACTGAAACCAGAATGGAGAATGAAAATGAAAACTAAAACATTTCTGATAGAAATTTTAATCCGGAAATCAAAAACTGCGTTACGTAGTCCAACATTTCTGTTATTGTATTTTCATACATGTCGGACGAGATTGTACGATAAACCTATAGAAGGAAATGAAATGGGGGAAACCAATAAATAAAACAGAACATGCTCAGGGCCGCCTCCTCATATGAGAATGTGCTGAAGCTGGTGGAATCGTGCGAGGCAATATTTTCCGCAAAAGTTGCAATAAAGCCCTGGCGACTTGATTGATTGGAATTAATCCCACTTTAGACCATTAAGGGCTCCGAGCTGCTTTATTGAAAGAAAACAAGAACAGGAACTGGGGCTTAAATGTAGTTATGAGCTGAGCAGGTCTGTTGGTAAGGTAGTAATTAAAAAATTATTAGGAATTCTTTCGGGAGTATCGCTTCTCGACGGGGTACTTCAATTGGGATGAAATGAAGTCCGGGAATAAGTCCCGAGAAGCCTTCTCTCATTTCGAGCAGAATTATGATAAGCACTCATTTCTCATCTCATCTTAAATAGAGTCACACCGGGACAATTCTAGAAAATGCAGGAGATGCATCTAAAGAGTGAAAGAGAAATTTATCTTTAGGAATGGAGAGGATTCTAATCATGAAAAATTATTATTTTCTAAGAAAGAAGTTGTTTTATTTCCCATTTCAGTCCCCTGTTTTACAGATAATGAAGAAAATATACCTACTATTGGGAATTTCCGAATCTACAAGGAAATATTGAAAAATTCTCAGCCTACTATATATCCAAACAAAATTTTAATGTCAAAATATTTTATTACTCAACATATCCTCCTTTTAATTGAATACATTTATTACAGCGAACCTGCAACGTCTCTAGACCTTTAAAAAAAATGTTTCTTCTTGCTCTGCAAACCAGACCTCCACAGCTTTAATTACCGCCTCGTTGGAAGAAAATTTACGACTTTTTAAACTTTTTTCAGTGGAGGAAAGAGATGATAGTCGAATGGAACCAAATCTGGTGAATAAGGGGGGTGTTCTAGTAATTCAAACCCTAAATCACGAATTTTTTGCTTGGCAACATGAGATTTTTGTGCATAGGAGTTGTCCTCCAAAAACAAAACAACTTTGGATAGCTCACCGAGTCTTTTCTCTCTAATTTTTTCCTGTACAGTGGTCAGTAATGTCGAATAAAGATCTCCGGTTATTGTTCTACCCTTATCTAAAAAATCAATCATGATTACTCCATGGCTATCCCAAAAAACTGAAGCAAGAACTTTTCCAGCAGATTTTTGGACACGAAACTTTTTAGATCTTGGAGAACCAGAGTGTCGCCATTCCATCGATTTTTGTTTTGTTTCTGGATCGTAGAAATGTACCCAAGTCTCATCCATAGTAACAATTCCGTTTAAGAAATCTACATCGTTTTCAAATCAAGCACAGATCGAACGCGATGCTTCTAACATTGCACGCTTTTGGGTAACATTCAAACATTTGGGGATCCTTTTTGCATTTTTCTCATGTCCAAATTGTCGTGAACTATATGATGAACGCGTGCGTATGAAATATTCAAAGCTTCAGATATCCGTTTTAGCCCAATTCGACGGTACGATAAAATCATGTCATGAACTGTATCGCTAAGTTTGGGGACTGACACAGAAACTGGCTTTCCCGATCGGTCATCATCTTCAATGGAAAATTTACCTCTTTTGGAGCTTGCAATCCAATTTTCACGGTCGCGTACGAAGGACATTGATCACCAAGAGTATTAAGCATATATTCGTAAATCTGCTTCCCCCTAAACCCTTATACAGGTACTTGATACTCCAATTTTTCGATTTTCAGAATTTCGGTGGACATCTTTTTTCTTTTAATTTATTGCGTAACTCTGGTTTACTATTTTGACCTCAAACTTCACACTGACACTTCTAATGACTTATCGTTCGTTGCTGTGGTAACGCAATATTTTTTTTATGTATGGAAAGGGTCTAAGCTAACTAGATATCAATACATCCTCTTAATGTCATTCAGTGAAACTTTTGTAGAAAGCTGTTTAACCAACAACACATAGAATTCATTCTTAGTGTCGTTGTTGGGTTAAACACAAATCTATAATTCGTCCAGAAATAGCCACACAAGGGGCATAACAAGAATTTATAGATTTCGGATGGACAATTAAGGCATGAAGATAACGTATATAAAATTAAATTAAAATTATACATGGTGACCAGGGGTTTTTCTTTAACTTGGATTGAAAAAAATAGCCGCATCCAGTTTTTTTCTTGTTTTGTTGAAAATTTTTATTAGATTTTATCAAGGTGAAAAACGTGATCACCAAAAAGAAATTTTCATTCGAATAGACGAATATCTTCAGAAGTAATATTCAACCAAATTCCAGAAAACACTCTGTATATCGGAAACGAGATACCCACCTAAAATACCCGAATGTTTTTTTTTCAATGAAGGTCATTGTCCTTCATTCACTATACCTGGAGGATGAGTTCAATTTAACAACAATTTAATTTGTTGATGTCTGCCCCACTTCGAAAAAAATTGATCAATCCATAATCAAGTCGTCATCTCAGAAATAACTCATTAACGAAGCCTTTCCGGGTAAGTCTCAAATTTATTTTCATTTATACTGGAAAACCCTGTATTATTAAAGTTGCTGATTGTGTGGTAGAAGTTATATGATGAACTTTGTGCCATTGTGAAAGATATTCGAAAAATACCTGTGCTGTCGATTGGGAAAATGTTTTCAGCAAATGAGTGAATGAAGAATCGCAGGTAAAGTTCCTCACCTCGTTCCTCACTCATTAAAACTCATGCAATTACCCTCAGAATTGAAGAACCCATTGATTTTAATTATGTCGATCCATTCAACACTAGCAACTACATTCGCGGTGTTCAATTTGATGCGAGAGCACTGCAATACACGAATAATTTATCAATTTTTTTCAAGAACCTCCCTGCAATGAGCACTGTGAATAAAAACGAGCGATGAAATGCAACAAGATTCAAATCAGCGGGTAGTGTTTATCTGCATTCACCCTTGCTGTGGCTTCAGTGGTTCTCATGTCTGATTCCTGTTGCATTTCCGGTTGCAGATTGGTTCAGGCGAGCAAGTTCGAGGAGTACTCGAATTTTTTCCAGTCTGAATTTATGTCGCAGAAGTTTGAGCAACGCGTTCGTTTTCTCTAACTTGTTGTTGCTCGGCCATTTTGGATAAACGAGTTCCGAATTGAAAATAATTCTCCTTGCTTGATGATCGTGATACCTATACGATTCCTACAATCTGAGAGTTTGGGCAAATGGATAGATGCTGCCATTTTCACTGAGCTGAGAGTTGGGATAGTGTTGGACCTTGATTTTTGTCAGATGATGTTAGGGTGTATTCCCCCACCATACCGTTCACTGCTGTCAAATAAAGCGGCCATCAATTCATTCCATTTTCGCCGGAGTATGAGTTGTGTTGTTCTGAAGAGGTCGAATGAGAGCGAAAACAAGGTCAGCATCTACTATTTCTCGGCGAAATGGCATTTTTGTTAATACTTTGAATATTGATGGTTGGCTAGTTCTATTCAGATCGATATTTGTTGATTTTATATCAACGGGTTATGTATCTGAATTACTTTCGTTCATTATTCGCTTGCCACAAAGCGAGATTCATTTATAATTCAGAATAATGTTTATTTAATATAGAAAATTTCAACGAAATATATCTTGACTTAAATTTTCATAAATTAAAAGGTGAGAAAAGTTTTCATTTCTGATACTCCATATTTCAAAATGGTTGGCCTTTTTTTCTTCACGAAATATTAATTTTTTTTTGAACCAGCAATCTGCAAACTCCGTGTATAATATTGATTAATTGTAAAATAGTTTAATCGGAAATGATCTCTATTTCTCATTAGTAGGTACTCTCTGCGAATTATCGGATCTAAGAGTTGATCAGCCAAATTCCATTTCGAATCCATTGATGCTGAATCTGACTTCCCAAACTCTGAAACCCTCTTTCGTGATAGAACTTCGCTGCTTCACAATTAAATCGATAATCGTTTCACTGAAAAACCAATCATGACTGGTTTACATCAATTGACTTGTTGGAATATTGAACGGATTATGGCAGAAATATATTATACATAATTGAATTGAAGAGACTAAAAATGGGATTTTTAACTAAACAATTCAGGTTGATTTGACAATTTTACCTTCACTCAACTAAAGATTTTTTCATCATAGCCAGATACGCGTATTGATTGACACTGCTCAAATAGTGAAGTTGATAATAAGCGTACCTACATGTGATAATACAGAAGGAAAAAAACTTTTTCGTATATCTACTGATTCATTAAGGTAGATTAGCTTGCCAAAATGGCAATAGTAATAGAGACTGCTTTAGAGCGACAATATGGTAGAGAAATTAACAAATTAAGATTCTAAACCTGGTGGAGTCTGTTTTTTTTGCTACGAACACCTTAAAATCAAGGTTTAATATCGGTTGGGGTCCCCTCAAGGTCTTCATAGTGCTCATACTCTTTTAGGAATGTTTTGAAAAATGTCCGTCAAAGCCTTGGCTAGCTGTTGTAATGTCTGGAGGGCAGGTAAGTGGTGCAATTACTGGGAGATTGCAAACCAGACCTTTTCAATACAATTTTAGTCTGAAGAAGCAGTGGGCTAATCCATTCGGTCAATTCCATGCATTTATATGCGGTCGTGGATAATTCTGGCCCTGTTAACCGATGGTTGTAGCTCTTGCTCTCCGGTCCTCATGAGTATATGAAGCATTTCCACTAGTAAGATAGCAATTCCATGCTCTACTAAGCACACTTCGCTAAACCTGAAGACGGTTAGCAACTTATTGTTGAGTCACCTTCGAATAACCAACACGCTAAATCTTCAACATGGGCGGCGTCTAAACGCATGTTAACCTCGTGACAATTTATCTAATATTGATACTATACCACACCAGAAGAGTTGCTACTACCCATTATTGCACATACAGACCAGATTATCATATGAAAAAGTTTTTTTACTTTTAATTAGGTGATTAAGTGTAATGAGGACCATATTTTGTGTGTGCGCAAGCATACGCCCCTCCACATGATGTGCACAGCAATACTGACAATTTGATTCGAATGCAAAAAGTAATTTGTCTCTCAAATATCTTCTTCAATTTTAAGCAGTGTGTAAGCAAGTTGAAAACAAAATATTGTCATTCTTTTCAGTCACTAATGTAATTATAGATTTTGTTAACTCGATTCCAAAGTTTCAGCGGTGAACATGAACATTATCAAACCACTTAAGACAAAACCTTCTTCATGTAATTGAAAATATTGAAATTCTATCATTTCACAATCAGAACCAGTGCTAGATTTATATTAGGTCAAACAAGTTATAACTTAGTTCCCGCTCTTTCTAGGGGGCTACCAAAAAATTGTCCGAGAAAGGACTTTTGGAACTGACTTCTATCTGAACTTTAAAAGTGTCCCATATCACACAAGGCTCAAGGTCTTATCAAGTATAAATCCGACCCTGTTTAGAAGAAAATCTTTTCTCCAATTAATTGAAAGTGATGAATAAACGGAGAATGAAACTCGAACAAATTTGCCCAGAAAATCATAGTTCAGATGAATGAAACACAAACGTGCACCAACTCGACTTTAAAGTCGGTACGTTAGGGGTTAATCCTTTATGAGTCGACTATTATCTGGAGGGCTCTTAAGGGCAAACAAGATATATGCCGACTCCATAATTCACGAGGAAGGAAACACAACCGCACTGCTTGAAGTTACAGAAGGATATCCTCCATGTAAATTGTTGACAGCCATGATGAATGTTGATAATGCTTAATTCATTACTAAATTGCAAAACTTGTCTTTGGATTAACACGTTTGCGAAAAATCTAGACATACGAGGATGTATTGATATCTGGTTAGCCTAGAACAGTTCCATTCATAAAAAAAGTATTGCGTTACCATAGCAACAAACAATAACTCATTAGAAGTGTCAGTGTGGAGTTTGAGGTCAAAAAAGTAAATCAGAGTTACGCAATAAATTAAAAGAAAAAAGATGTCCACCGAAATTGTGAAAATCGAAAAATTGGATTATCGAACCATCATCGAGTACCTGTATTTAAAAGGGTTAAGAAGTAAGCTTCTTAAACCGAATTGTAACTATGGATGAGGCTTGGGTACATTTCTTCGATCCAGAAACAAAGCAACAATCGATGGAATTGCGACACTCTGGCTCTCCAAGACCTAAGAAGTTTCGTGTCCAAAAATTTGCTGGAAAAGTTTTTGCTTCAGTTTTTTGGGATTGCCATGGAGTAATCAAGATTGATTTTTTGGATAAGGGTAAAACAATAACCGGAGATTATTATTCGACATTACTGACCCCTCTACGGGAAAAATTCAAGAGAAAAGACGCCGAAAGCTATCCAAGGTGTTTTGTTTTGCAGGACAACGCCCCTACACACAAATCTCATGTTGCCATGCAAAAAATTCGTGATTTAGGGTTCAAATTACTAGAACACCCCCCTTATTCACCAGATTTGGCTCCATCCGACTATCATCTCTTTCTCTACCTGAAAAAAAGGTTAAATGGTCGTAAATTTTCTACCAACGAGGAGGTCTGGTTTGCAGAGCAAGAAGAATCTTTTTTTTCAAAGGTCTAGAGACATTGCAGGTTCGCTGTAATAAATGTATCCAATTAAGAGGAGAATATAATGACTAATTGACATTGAAATTTTGTTTGGTTCTATAGTAGGCTAAGAATTTTTCAATATATCCTCGTATATACAATTTGCTGAACGCAAGATTCATTGGGGTCACTCAGTTCTTCTTGACGAATAAAATAAAAATAAGCAAGGATCGGACCGGACAAAATTGCAGCTTGAATGTAAAGGAAAATGGATAGAACGTGGGGCAAATATAAAAAACGCTATAACCGCTTCAGTACATCCCTCTGCGATATATTCTCCGAACATGTGCATAACTAAAAACACGCCACTCTTTATAACTAGACATGAAATTGATTCCGCCCAAATCCTTCAAATACGTCCATTTTTGTTTGGAGGGAGACGTGGTTCGAATAAGATTTCACTTCGAAACTTCTTTAAGGCATTCGCAGCTTACCTCTCAATTATTTGATAAGGTATCGAGAATCGACCGACACAAAGAGCATTTTATGAATCTTCTTCTGAGGCTGTATCACGAAACCATTTATGTTTCTTGACAATGGATATCTTCGTTTTCATTATCACTAACTTATCGATTACCATAAAAGAGTCGTATGAAGAATTTATCGCCCATTTCTTATACTCCAATAGAATTGTATATATACTACTACTAGTATCTATACGAAGACTGCATCAGTCAAACTGCATCAGAGCTTCCGGTTAAGAATTCCCAAAAATTTCGATGATGAAACTCCTATGTTTTGTAGTGATACGAATCCTTCTAAAGTGATACGAATAATTCTAAAAAGTTTTACTATTTGTACCTATGTAGTCTCAAAAAGTAAGTTTCTACAGTTTGTTAAGCCTCACACTTTGAAAGAATATAGTTACATAAATAAATATAATGAGGTCCATTCATAGGCATTCAAATTGGAGTTTAGTGAACATGGCATTTTATCTTCATCAGATTCAACGTCGGAGTTCCATTCATACCATTTACAATAAAAAGGTCTCAAAAAAAAACCTTGCGTCAGTGGCATACATCTTTAACACTTTGGGTGAAAATCCACCGTAACCAAACTAATGTTGAAGTTGTACGAGGATGTATTGATATCTAGTTAGCCTAGACCAATTCCATGCATAAAGAAAATATTGCGTTACCATAGCAACGAACAATAACTCATTAGAAGTGTCAGTGTGATGTTTGAGGTCGAAAAAGTAAACGCAATGAATTAAAAGAAAGAAGATGCCCACCGAAATTGTGAAAATCGAAAAATTGGAGTATCGAGCCATAATCAAGTACCTGTATTTAAAAGACTTTAGAGGTAAGCAGATTTGGGAAGATATGCTTAATACCCTTGGTGATCAATGTACTTCGTATGCGGCCGTGAAAAATTGAACTGCAAACTTTAAAAGAGGTAAATTTTCCATTGAAGATGATGACCGATCGGGAAGGCCAGTTTCTGTGGCAGTCCCCAAAAATATCGATGCAGTTCATGACATGATTTCATCAAACCGTCGAATTGGGCTAAAACGGATATCTGAATCACTGAATATTTCATACGAACGCGTCCATCATATACATAGACATAGAGACATGGACTGAGCAATGTCAGCATGAAAATGTCTTTTTTATAGAAAACTCACATAGAGGTGAGTGTGGACCAATCAAAATTCTAGAAAAAGACAACTGCATTCCCGACCTGCGTTTCTCTCTGTCACTTTTTTTGACCGTATTTCATGCATAGATATAAAGGGAAGGCACAGTCCATGTCTATATGTCTATGATCATATAGTTGACGTCAATTTAGACATGAGAAAAATTGCTGCAAAATGGATCCCCAAATGTTTCAATGTTGACCAAAAGCGTGCAAGTGTAGAAGCATCGTGTTCGATCTGTGCTCGAATTGAATGTAGATGTAGACTTCTTAAACCGAATTGTTACTATGGATGAGACTTGAGTACATTTCTACGATCCACAAACAAAGCAGCAATCGATGGAGTGGCGACACTCTGGTTCTCCAACAAGTTTCATGTCCAAAAATCTGCTGGAAGAGTTCTTGCTTCAGTTTTTTGGGATTGCCATGGAGAAATCATGATTGATTGTGTGGATAAGGGTAGAACAATAACCGGAGATTACTATTCGACAATACTGACCACTCTACTAATTTGGATAGCGGAAAGCTATCCAAAGATGTTTTGTTTTTGCAGGACAACGCCCCTGCACTCAAATCTCATGTTGCCATACAAAAAATTCGTGATTTAGTGTTTGAATTACTAGACACTCCCTTATTGACCAGATTTGGCTCTATCTGACTATCATCTCTTTCCCCAACTGAAAAAAAGTTCGAAAGATAAATTTTCTTCTAACGAGGAGGTAATAAAAGCTGTGGAGGTCTAGTTTAAAGAGCAAGAAGAAACATTTTTTTGAAAGGTCTAGAGACGTTGCAGGTTTGCTGTAATAAATGTATCCAATTAAGAGGAGAATATGTTGAGTAATAAAATATTTTGACCTTGAAATTTTGTTTGGTTCTATAGCAGGCTGAGAATTTCTCAATATATCCTTGTATTTTTCAAGTCGTCACGACCAAAATGAAACTAAAGGGCTTCCAATCACGGAAAGAGAAATGGATTAATTTCTTGATTTCTCCGAAAAAGTTTCGGAGGATAAAACATCCCATCGAGCCTAGCTAATGAATATCCTGCAAACATTTTCCAGTCAGATATTCTGAGTTAGATAATGGGTGTCTGACTCACTTATAGCAGGGAGCTTATTGGAATGTTTTCCAGAAACAAAGTTTCCACGGTTTAATACTGGGAAGTTTTCCTTCCGCAGCTTTCTCCCTCAGAAAGTGAGAATGGAATCTTAGACCACTTTGAGAGATTCTGAAATGAATGCTTTTCACACTTTACTCAAGGAAGGGTTCACCATTAGGAGTATCTCATTTCCATTTAAGTTTTATCGTAGAAAATACACGACATATAGCGATGCGGGAAGATTCTTCTGCCCTCATTAGATTTCGGCATTCTACTAAGTGAATTATTCATTATTCTGGTACAGAGTAAAACGAATCATACAATTAGGGAAAATTCTTGAGAAAAAATTTTGTAATTTTGTACATTTCAAATTAGTCGTATAAGAACGAGTAGTCATGGAAATAATACCTACAAGTTATACTTATGCAGGGTGTTTTCAAAGGTGAGGTTTTTTTGACAGGAGGTAGAACTCATCAAAAAAAGTCGTTTCACCAAAAATTGTCTTTATAAAATATCCAAGATGGCTGAGATACAACCCCTAGAAATTCGACAAAATTTCATTGAATTTCAAGTACGTGACTGTGGAAGGTGACTCCAGCTTCGGAGAAACGAAACAAAACACAAACATATGGCTGGACAATGAGTGGTTCAGTACTTAGTTCATCGGATTAAAGGCATCAGGTCACTTTTGAGAGAATCATAATTGTTGTATCGTACAATTTAGGGTGAAAAAATGTAGAAATTCGAGGCAGTTTCTTGAAAGTGCTTATGTTAGTTATGTTGAAAATGTGCTATGATCTTTCACCATTGATTCCATTTTTACCACGATTGTTGGAATGTTCGAACAAGAAAATTGTGATGTCCATTTTAAAAAAACTCGTGAATAATTTAGACGAATTAAGTATGTTGCTGAGATTTTGAAGTAATATTTTTTTTTCACACTTGTGTCCTAAGTCTCTCCTGTCAGTTGGAATCGAAATGAGTCATTCCACAAAATCGTGTAAGTAACTTAAAAATAATGAGAAAAATCATCTCATATCATTATAACGTAAATATCGAACGTGCCAATATCCTAAACGAAACCACATGGTCGAAATCGGTAAGCTTTTTCCATTGCTTTGCGATAATTCAGCTCACAAACGGTCTAGGGTCGTATCAGGATTTATTTCAGTAATAATTTTCAATTTTTTTTCAGCTTTGTTATTTTGGAAGTTCGGTATAGGTGATTTTTGGTGAAACGCTTCATTTTGACCATCTTCTGTTGAAAAAAACCTCACCTTTAAATACACCCTGTGTAACTGCAGGGCAATTGAACGAAGCATACCTACATTAAGATGAAAAAATTCTTTTTCACTATAAAGGTTGTTCCATAAACATTGCGAACAAATGAAGGATATTGTATTTTAAGTTATCTGGAGTCGAAATGGTCCCTTAGGTCTTTGTCCGGAATTGCTTCGTTTTCGATATATAGGACGTTGAACGTATTCCAAATAAATAATTAATTCCTCGATAATATGCTCGAAAAGGCTCGAGATATTTTAACGAGATCTGGTAAAAAGTGGAAACTTCAATAAGGGATTATGTTACGTTGAATACGTTCAGTAACCACAGTGACGTGCGTATTGGCATTCAAATTTTTCAATAAATTAAAAAATTTCAAAATTGAACCCATTTCTACAATTCTTATTCAATTTGGAGCAGAAAGAGTCTGTGCTTTTTCTATAGGATGCATCATTTATAACAAATCATTGTTGAAAATCCCACCCCAAACGTTTACATTGAAACGTTGCTGATATCGTCTTTGTCTGATAGAGTATGGATTCTGCAGTGCCCATACATGTTAATTATGGTTATTGTTGATACCATCCTTAATAAAACAGGTGTCAAATGAATAATTAAAATATCGCAATATTGCAATATGGCAATTCCATATCAACCGATATTTTCTGTCGGCCTACTTAATCAAAACATGAAAAAAATTGTTTCAAATCCTTGTAACTCCTAAACGAAAACGAATCGGACCTATGTTCATAGAAAAAAAATTGTTCAAAAGAAGCACAGCTACCTTCTGTCAAAGTTTGTCATAGAGCTTGTAGAACATCCTGTATAAGGGTCAAGTCTCCTCTCATGGATTGCCGTACTCTGTCCAAAACATCAGGGTTCGGTCTAATTGTTAGAAAACATGTATCATGAAAACGAAGCACAAAGGCCTACAGTACCTTTACGACTACAATTCACACAAAGATTAAAATCCTGAATTTGTTCGCAATATTTATAAAACATCCTGTATATGCCTCTCAAAATGTATTGCAAAATTTTTTCCACTCCCTTGCGTTTTTACCCACTCTTCCTTGAACAGTTGACATTACATAAATACTTTTAGGATGATCTATTTTGGGGCAGAAATATGCAGGAAAATACTTTAAGTTTTGTAGTTAGTCGTCTGTATATCATAATTATAATATTTTCACTAAATCAACTCCATTTAAACCTGGTCCTACATCAATTATGATACTTCGAGTAGTGCTTGAAAATATGATTATTCGAAAATTGTTCAGATTCTCTGCAAGCATTGAGGGAAATTTCATCACAGTTAACGAACCTTATCGATGACGACTACGCCTGAATTGAAACAAGCATTGTCGACATGAGGCTTCCTGACCCTTGATTATGTCCTTATGTACGACCATGTAGGCAATGCAGAATGGCTTGTCCTTTGTCTTGTTGACTAATCGATGTATTTGCATAATATATGAAATGGTTCAAGTGTTAAAATCCATTCCACATCCTCTTACAAAAACTTCCCTAAGTCACGCTAGGTGATTGAGTTGGAATCTCGAGAGCATGAGTACCCGCATCGCTCTAATAGAGTGGCGTGTAAATGAAGGGTAAGAAACGGCAGAAAGTTCAAACATTTATCATAAGAGTGCACGAAATGTTGTCTTATCTGAACGAAATCAATTCTACTGGCGGCCCTAATGATTATGCAGTGGGAATGCAGGAATTAGAATGGCGTTTTACGTTTTTCGTCATGGTCTGAAATTGCCCTCATTTAATACACGTTGGTATTAAATAATCTGACTCGCATTAGCAGTTTGATAAACTGAGACGAATTTCGATAGCAGAGATTTGCGTTTGTAACGAGGGTATAACGAGGATGTTTTGAGTGGAGCGCAATGCAGAATTCAGGTTGTATTGTATAAAAATTCATTCTTGTTAGAGGTAGGTTTTTAGTTCTATATATAAAGGACTCAAGGGGAAGTTATACCTTCGCTCAGATCTGAAGATGATCGAAACGACAGCGGATGCTGCTTCAATTTCAGATATATGGCATCTGTTAGCAATAGCTGAAATTACGAGCTGAGTCAGATGAAAATTATTGAAATTATCACGACAAAGTTTGACAGTAAAATAAATGCAATATTTTTCGGTAATTCAAGATTTTCAGCGTTGATTCTGTAGAGGTTCTTTATGAATGAATGTAACATCGTAGTTGACGTCAATTTTTCCCAAAATTCCCTAAATTCATATACAGTGAGTCTTTGACTGGTACAAATATTTCAACAATAGATTCTTGAGGTCAAAAGAAATACTTTTTTTTACCGTTTTTTTCAATAAGGTTCTGCTGATAAGATATAGCCATTTTGAGTTTTCGTAATGAGCTGTGCCACCCATGGAGAAACAAAATTCCCTTCAGAACAACAAGCTGTCTATGTCAATACACATCTGTGGTTCTTTGAAATAGAGTTGCATTCAGCCAAAGTACCCAATTTTTCGAATATCACAGAAATTTTTTATCCTTGAACATCAAATTACTCGAATACGGGGCACTATACGAAAAAATATGAAGAATACTTTTATTTACAAAACGTTCAAATATTCATCAGATAGCGTCCAACTCAGTTTCAAGAGTTGGGTTCTTTGAATTTTTTGTATTTTTATGGTGGGTTATGGTCATAATGAGAAAACTGGGAATCGTGGTTGATATCTTGTGTTCGAAAAAGATTCATCAAATGAATTAAAAATTAAAATATATATTTAGAAATTTATTTCATTCAATAAAACCGTGGAATTTGAGAAGAAAAGAATATGAAAACGCACGGGTGTTACAAATTTGAATTACATCACATTAAATCACATTTAATGTTCGATAAAAACAACTACAACACAAAAATCGGATAAAAGAGTTGTTTTGAGAAAAAAACATCAAAAAAACGAGAAAAAACGGGAATCAGATATGATCTTCACCAATATTGATATTCGGACTCAAGTAGTGACAATAAATTAAAGACCAGTATCACTGATCTACCCAACTTCTAGTGGTCAACTTCTAGTAGTTTTCAAAACCAACCGTTCGACAGAAAAGAACAAAACACTATGATGATTTTATAGGAAACCATACAACAGATGTCGATAAAGTACCTACAGTTGAACAGTATTGTATTCTACTCCCATGTTGCGGTAATTATTCAATTAGATGATTCACCAAACTCCACTTCGTCTCTTTCGGTAAACGTCATCTGCCTGAATAATTATAATCATAATATAATATGTTCGTTGAATAATATAGCATTAGCCATTATCAGAAAAGCCCTATATATTGATGTTGCGATGTGTTGCACCATCCGTTTCAAGAATCCCACTAACTCCTAAACCATAAAGTTTCAACCCAATCATATATTTTTAATTGCCATCACAGCTATCTAACGATGCAGAGATAAACTGGGTAACTGGGTGTACCATTTGAATTAAGAAAGTAGTAGGCTGTTTCCGGTATAACAGTAAGTTGAAGAGGTCTATTATATTTTGGAGAAAAAGTCTATTGTCACAAAATTATGATAAGTTTTCCATAAACTTCTTATAGTCCATCGCAGTAAATCACCCTGTATAATCCAGATCTAAAAACGAAAACCCGATAATGTTGTGTTTTACGAATAATTGGGGTACACCAATAGCAGGAAAACTAAGATGATGAAATAATTCTTGAGTCAGAAAATGAAACTAGGTACTACTTATATAGGCATTTCATAAACATCGACTATATACGTGAAAAGTTTGGGAATGATGTGTTCCTGCGATGAAACCATAATAATGTCATTGCTTTCATCGGAACTGTTCCTGCTGTTTCGAATATAATTGCGAGGTATTCAAATATTTTAAATCGGACAAATTTACAGAACAGATCTCGTCTATGATATTTGAGACCGCCGCATTCACCATTTTGCACCCACAACATTGATATCCATGAAATTATTACTTATTCGCTACCGTTTTTCACCCCAAAATGGATTGAGAGGATATTCTCAAATATATTCCACGTGAATACACTATGTGAAACTTTTTCTTGCAATTCTGAAAAATTAATAATCTATCGTGAAATTGCACGTTTTCGTTTAGATAAAAACTTATTTCAAGAGGAAATTGAAAACATTTTCTCTGAGTCTGGGCTAGCATTAGATAAACTAGCCCTTAGTTCATGTTCCCATTTGAAAAACGAGTTTGATGAGTTACCACTAAGGAGCTGAAGAAAAACAATCAATTTCTTTTCCAGAAAATGAAAGTTTTTAAAAATCAATTGACGGGTTTCGGCATTGTGAGTTATTGGTTGAAGAAATATTAATTTCATTCCATAATTATGCCCCACCCTGTTAATGGTCCTCAGTGATATTCCGTTCAGGAGCACATGATTCACTTTTTGAGACTCCCAGAATGCTTGAAATATTCATTCAGAATGTGCAATATCAAACATTTGAATAAAGCTTCGCGATCGACGTTGAACTTGTCAAATAAATTGATCAAAACATCATTCTAGTTTCTTGAGGATCATGAATATCAACAATCGAAAATAATTCGATGAAATATTTTGGGTTGATGAATTGGGTTGGGTGGTAAATGATCTCCGTAGAATCAACAATACACTTTTCAAGTGTCATCAATAGCAAAACGCTAATTACTTTTCGCTTAAAAAATAATAATAATAATAAACGCAATTTATTGACCAAAAGGCCAAATAGCCATCGACAGTATTAGTCCTACAGCCAGGTAAGTTTATAATAATGAAATGTGATATTGCACAATATTTGAAGATTGATTGTTTGAAAATTCAACAATTGTACAGATCAAAAAAAAAAAACAAACTCAATATATATAGGTATTATATTATTTCTTTTTGAAGTGGTTGAAGTGGTGGCCATTGATCAGCATCTTGCATGCTCACTCAGTGGGCAGGACTGTCTCTGAACTCCTCAAGATATTCTCTGATAGTTTTTAGGGGGTATTTTGCTCTGGACTTGGAATGCTGGTTTCGCTTATTTATGTTTGTCCTTTGATTCTGAATGAAGCGAATTACCGAGCAAATTACTAATAGTAGTCATATAGATGAAAGCAATCCTCATTTTTTCACGATTAAAAATGATTATAGCAAGCAGCAAATTTTTGGGAGTAACTGGTATCAGTATTGGTATCCCCACCTTAAATAACACATATAACCTCCCAGAGTTTTGGAGAGTTGTAGTTGCTCTTCGATATCTTACAGAGATAAGTGATAATTTAATTTGCTGTAAAAATTTTTCAGCGGCATCATATACCTATTTTGGTTTTTCTCTTCTTAGGAGAGACAGGTAGCAAAAATATTGTTTTGGTCCTGCTTTTTGACTCTATAGTGATTCTTGACGCACAACCTCCAGTTAGATAACCTGCTTTGGAATTTTTTTAAAACGATTACAATTATTACGTAAATTTTACGACGCCATAACACCCTGCCATCCATTACCTCTCTCGCAAAAACAATGGTTAAGGAAAAATTATACCGATTGTAAGAGCAAAATATTACTCCAAACTTCGACCACGTTAGTGGTGACATTTTATGGCAGAATGACAAAATTATCAAACCACATATGTACTCCATATATAAAAGTAATATCACAAGGCATATAACCAATGTGAAGAAAAGTCGAGGTTTAGGCTTTACGTAATTAGAATATTTCAATATTTAACTGGAAGAACACATAAGAAGGCCATTTTTTCTGAGGAGTCATAAAGAAGTATAATTTTTAAGAAAGTTTCACGAATTCACGAAATTGAATGATAAGTAAGAATGCTTTCTTTCTCTGCGAATCATGAAGAGCAAAACTCCAGTTCCTGCCTTCGGGAAAACGGAATAACTAGTCATCTTACCACATCAATCAGCTGAGACAGCTTGAGCTTAATACAGACTCTGAGTACATCCGACGTATTAACAACCGGCCTCACCAGCTTATTGTAATTCGACAGAAGATCGTCATAAAGACGCTTGGCGTCCGGATTACCAGCTACGGCGCCGTGTACCACCAGGGCCGAGAGCAACCAGGTCCGAATCGTATCGGCTGCTGAGGGGCGCATCTCGCGACGCGTCGTCACGCCACTCTGGAGCCACACTGATCGCAGTAGGCCAGGTCGATTCGCGAATGTTTTCCACCGCCGACTGTGGGGCGTTGGGTGCACTATCAGCGACTTGGGGGTAGCGGGAGATGATGGAGATGGAGGTTCCCGGAGATCCTTGGAATTGGCCGTGTGCCATCGTGTCTACGATGTGTTTGCGTATGGTCTACCTGGAACGATGGGTTTTGTCGTTTATCACCATCGGAAAACGATACTCGAACTCTGGAAGTCGGTCCCGTATTTTTCGAATAACGCGATTTTCTGTGGGAGTCGAGATGAGGGTTAGACGAAATGCTGGTCCATGAAGAACTGTACTTTTGATAGCAGATCCTTGATATAAAGACAATAAGGAATTCCTTATAGTGATCCCAAGACTGACAAGACATAATGATCATTAGCGGCCTTTGGGATAGAGGGGATGTGGTGGCAGGCTGGGCCAACGTCCAACGAAATGAATTTTTGTGCCCCAAATTTTGAATCGAAATATTTAGGGAGTTCACTGCTGAATTAATTTCAAACCAACCAAAATGGTTTTCTATTTCAAACATCCATACAAAATTGAAATTTCTCGTCCTCTTATCAAAGGAATAAATAAATAACGAAATACACCAATATTTTATCCTGGTTTTGCATGTTCACCATCAACACATAAAAATCTGAGATGCATAGATATTCACAAGAAATGGCAATACTTAGTAGCAATAACTTCATGATATTCTTGAAGATGAATTATACTATTTTTAAACCCTCATAAAAGGTGTATATTCCTCGAATCAGTAGCAACTCAGTCTTTCATTAATATCCTTTAAACGATCACATTTCAAAAAAAGTTTGTCCCATTTTCTGATGAAATTTGGATTTAAAAAAACAACTATTCAATCGATTTTTCGCATTTCTATTAGGATATTCCATGAAAAATATTTCACCAAGAAAAAACACACGTATTTCATTTATTTGCGAACACAAAAAAGCAATGAGATGTAGTAGGAAAGGTTTTGAAAAAAGCGGAAAGTTCTATAAAGTATAGACGGTAAACTTTTTTTTCTAAGAGACTTTCGAAAAACAGGATTTATACAGAGTGTCTGTAAACAAATGCGAAATACTTAGGGAGTTGATTCCTCCATGAAAATGAGCAGGGGTAGTTCCTATGAATTTTTTTCGAAATCGACCTCCCTTCCAAGACACAGCCTTTGAAAGGCGATGACGAGTTGAATGTTTTTAATTTTTAAGTATTCTTAAAAACAATGAGTCATAAAACTATACATAATATGAAGCACTAAGTAGATGGTACTCACACAATTTTTTTAGATTCCATTACTTTATTGTTTGGTGTTGAAAATAACAACCCCTTATGATTTTCTTCAAAAATCGTTTTCGTGGGACAGATTTTCGAAACATAAAAAAAAATAAAATTCTCTTATGGTTGCCCATTCAATTCTGGAGTAAAAGAGTCTGTTGCAAAATTTCGATACACTCGATACTTTTCTCGGAAACTTACAAGCAGTATGTATGATGCATGTATTTTAATGGGTGGTAGTCATTCTATGGAACACTTGTACGATGAAATGGTATGAACAGTGATCAGAACTGCTTGTTAGTTTTTATTGTTGTGTTTTTTTAGAACCCGTTAAAAAAATTAAAAACTGTCAATTTGTCATCACCTTCCAAAGGCTGTATCTTGGAAGAGAGATCGATTTCGAAAAAAATTTATAGGAACTACCGATGCTTATTTTCATCGAGGAATCATCTCCCTAAGTCCTTTGCATTTGTTTACAGACAGCCTGTATACAGGGTGAGTCTTCGACTCGTAAAAATATTTTAACAATAGATTCTTGAGGTCATAAGAAACACTTTTTTCCCTTACCATTTTTTCCGATTCGGCCCTGATAAAAAGATAAAAGTTTTCATAATGAGCTGTGCCATCCCTGGTAAACACGATTACCTTCAAAATAACTAGATTAATATGTCACACTACACATCTGTGGATCTTTTAAGCATAGCTTTATTCAGCCAAAGTAGGTATGTATCCAATTTTTCAAATTTCACAGATAGTTTTTAATTTTTGAACATTAATGAAATTAAGTGGGTACTTGAAAACGGCGCTTCATACCAGAAAATATGAGGAATATTTTTTTTACAAAACATTCAAATATTCAGAAGATAGCGTCCAACTGAGATCAAAATATAAATATAACATTTTTTTTAATGGTTTTTCAACAGCCTGTATCTTTTAAACAGAGACGATTCGAAAGAAAAATGATGAGGGAAAAAAGTGTTTGTTTCGACCTCAAAAATCTTCAGTTAAAATATTCGTACGAGTTAAAGACTCACCTTGTATATAACTGATATTCTGATAAGGCGACACTTAATAATGAAAAAAATTTCGGTTGTGTCTTCCTTTAATGTTAGCACGATATCTGCGAACTAGAAGAATTAAGCTGAAAGATATTTCCAGCTTATGAGACTCACACGACTAACCTATTGACAATTTTTTTTCAGAAGCCGTTACTTTTGGCAAGAAATTACAAGCTTTATTTGTTCCACATGAATCAAGCTATACCAAATCAAATTTTCAATGGTATAGTATGAATAAGGAAAAAAGTTTCTTGCAAACCAAATTCAAGGAGTTGTTTTTCTACCCCTTTCAATTGTAAGGAACACCCCCAGTTTATTGTGTTAAGGAGAACATAAGCAAATTTTCAGTTGAATCGATTAATAATATCAACAGTTTTAGTAAATCAGATTCTTTTAAATTTTCAGAAAACGCTACGCATATCGGAAACTAAGTAGGTACTTGAAAAAATCAAATTGGGTTGTTTCGAATGTAGCTCGATTTTTTCTTCTACGCAACAAGCCCTATATTTTTGTATAAAGAATTATGGAGGAAAATCTTTGACTCCATCGATTTTCAATTTCAAAACCAAATTACCCTATCTCTTTTTGAATTTTATAGTTCCCACCTCCAACACTGCACCCCCCACCACTTTTTTTTCAAAAGGGATTGTGATATATGAAAATATTCGAATCAAAGTCCATTCTATCACTCATCCAGTCGTGCGACTAAAGAAAAATTGTTTGGATATGCCATTTTTCTCAATTGAAACAGTAGGAAAAAATTAACAATTTGTGATTGGAGAGTAGTGAAATCGGGACATTATTCTTGTACAAATAACTATTGCGCAAAATCTTGCCACTCGTCGATTTCGTTTTACAAAATTACATAAATCCATGCATTCTTGAAGTAGGGAAGTTGGAGGGTTGTACCCCTAACCTCCTATTCCCACCATTATTTTTCAATTGGAAAAATATTGATTGTGATATATCGCTTGAAAGGCCATTTTATAGCGTATTCGGTTGCTATGTGAAAAACATGGGTTTTAATTTTGAAACCAGAAATCGACGAAATAATGGCCTGATTGTAGTATGTAGTACATACTTTCCAATAACAAATTTTCAATGTTTCAATAAAAAAACACGGTATAACCAATTTTCCTTTAGTCACATCACTGAATGGGTAATCGAATGTCCTTTTTTGACTAGTTTGATATACCACCATCCATATCCCTTTCGTAGAAGAAAGTGGTGGGGGTGCGTTTAGGGGATGGGAAAAATTAATTTCAAAATGGCATAGGGTAACTTGCTTTTGAAATTAAAAGTTGTTAGGATTCACCTTGATAATTCTTCACCGAAGAACTTTTTGGCACGCTGTATAGGATCAGGGAAGGCGTCATCGAGTGAGGCAATGACCAATGAGAGATTTTCCAAAAACTATGATCAAATTTTGATTAAAATCACGAATATTGAAGTCGAGGAATCAAAATAGTCAAAAGTTTCAAAGAAACACTTCTCCATATTCATGATACCTAGTGCGATCTAAATCCATTTGCGTGTCATGGACAAGGCGTCCGAAAAATACTTGAGTTCGGAACTTCCCCCAACGACACACCCTGCGAATCTGAAGGGGTGAAGTCCTCGAAAGCTCGCAAAGCGTTCACGTTTAAAGGCTGAACGCGCGTTCTAGTTTTATGGGATCCCTTCCAACAGGAAGGACGACCTACGACGCTTCGTAGCTAGAAGCCATCCTCTCTCGCTGACTCTGGGGACTTTGGTTATTGAGGTTGAGACGCTGGGATACATTTTAGGGTTATTAATATTTGTCAACTTCATAAACAGTGATTTCCCGGCTTGTGGATGCTTCGTACACGGGAGAATTGCTCTATCAGGGAGTTGTGATAGCTAGATTTAATTTTTATTGGTTTTTGATGGCAGGAATTTCTTATAAAAGAAGTTTCCCCTAGTGGGGATTGTGAGATATTGAGTTTTTATGGATATCCTAAAAGTAAAATGGTTTTGATATACACCACAAAATATTCCACAGGCATTTTATACGTTATCCCATATATATTGCCGATTAATATTCTATATTCCATATAGCGTATAACATTCTTGATGGATTAAAATAGTCCTAAAATAATTTTTTTCAACTTAGTTGTATTTCACATATGTCCCCAAAGTTCTTATTCGGAATTGTCAGAATATTCTTACGAATACGAATCAGATTTGACAAAAGGAGGATTCTTCTATATTCTTGAATGTAATTGTTAATTGAACAGTAAGTGATATCCACGATGTGTTGCGTGGTAACCTTTGAGCAGCTGGCGTCATTTTATGTAGCTGAGCGGAGCATCTATCATTGAAAAATTCTTAGCCTACTATAAAACCAAACAAAATTTCAATGTCAAAATATTTCATTACTCAACATATTCTCCTCTTAATTGGATACATTTATCAAAGCGAACCTGCAACGTCTCTAGACCTTTCAAAAAAATTTCTTCTTGCTCTGCAAACCACACTTCCACAGCTTTTATTACTTCTTCGTGGAAAAAAAATGACCTTTAAACTTTTTTCAGTTGAGAAAAGAGATGATAGTCGGATGGAGCCAGATCTGGTGAATAAGGGGGGTGTTCTAGTAATTCAAACCCTAAATCACGAATTCTTTGCATGGCAACATTTGTGCACCTTTGGATAACTTTCCGCGTCTTTTCTCTTTAATTTTTTCCCGTAGAGATAGTAATCTCCGGATATTGTTCTACCCTTATCCAAAAAAGTAATCATGATTACTCCATTACTCCAAAAAACTGAAGCAAGAACTTTTCCAGCAGATTTTTAGACACGAAACTTCTTAGGTCTTGGAGAACCAGAGTGTCGCCTTTCCATCGATTGTTGCTTTGTTTCTGTATCGTAGAAATGTACCCAAGTCTCATCCATAGTAACAATTCGTTTTGCGAAGTCCACATCGTTTTCAAATCGAGCTTAAATCGAACGCGATGCTTCTGCCCTTGAACGCTTTTGGTCAACATTCAAACATTTGGGGATCCATTTTGTAGCAATTTGTCTCATGTCCAAATTGGCGTGAACTATATGATGAACGCGTTCGTATGAAATAATATTCAGTGCTTCAGATATCCGTTTTAGCCCAATTCGACGGTCTGATAAAATCATGTCATGAAACTGTAGCGATATTTTCGGGGACTGACACAGAAACAGACCTTCCTGATCGGTCATCATCTTCAATGGAAAATTTACGTCTTCTGAAGCTTGCAGACCAATTTTTGACGGGCATACGCTGGTACTTGATTATGGCTCGATACTCCAATTTTTCGATTTTCACAATTTCGGTGGACATCTTCTTTCTTTTAATTTATTGCGTAACTATGGTTTACTTTTTTGACCTCAAACTTCACACTGACACTTCTTATGAGTTATTGTTCGTTGCTATGGTAACGCAATAATTTTGTATGCATGTAACTAGTCTAAACTAACTAGATATGAATACATCCCAGTATATAGAATAGGCACAATTATTCTGCAGCTCTCCTCCGATGTTCCAATGGAAGTAGATTGTTAACGTGGGACAGTAAATCAGTCGTAGTCAAATGGATAAGCCTTCGGTTTATACGAACAATAATACTATTACTTAGGTACATAAATGTTCAGAGCTGAAATAAAACCTGTCTAAGATCAAAACCGAAAAAAGAATCATTGAAAATATATAATAAATCAAAACTGAATCAAAAATGTAATGTGAAGATGAAATAATGATAGAAAAACAAAATAAAAAATCAGTCATATAACGGATTAAGGTCTCTGTCGGCCAAATCTGTTCTTCTTGTAGCTCCCACCACATCGGCTAGTAACTTGCTCCGAATGGAGAATATTCGATTTGATAAAAAATGCTGACCAGGGTGTGTTCTGAAGTTATTTGTATTGTAGACGAAGAAAGATGACAAAATAACTCCAGAGGTCATATTCATTATTCTGAAGCTCACGGTCAAGTCACCCCTCAAACGACGATCTTCGAAGGATGTTAGCCCAAAAATGTTTATCTCTTCTCATCATTTGGATGCACTGCTGATTCCGTAAAGGAAAAATTTATGGTGTAAGATTTAGTGGTATATACAGTCGAAGCCTTAGAAAAATCGTTGTTCATGTGTTTTTTATCTTTTTTCTTTTTATTATTTTAACCCTTGATTAGGTTGATCACATCCGAAACCGTCTTATATCTATTCATTTTCGGAGTTTTCGATAAGATTAATTATGAATTTTTCCTTAAGTTTTCCAGACCTTTCATCATATAATTTCTTGATGTTTACTATGGTATACAAGTAGTCCAATTTGTCTTTGAGATTCATTACTTTACGGAACATCAAATATGGACTTGAATTCTTTAAAAAATGAGCTCCACATAGAATCAATATTAAGTGTCTCCTGGTAGATTGAAAGATAATGCCAATTTTGGTCAGATAGAACTTCTAGGAAATCTCCAATGGTCGATGCGTTTAGTGGGTGAATCGCTTTGTCACGATTTCAGAATCAGTTTTCATGAGTGCGAATGCAAGAAACTATGCAGTATATCTAATCAGAAAAATGTGATTGAACGAAAGCAGTATGAATAAATAAATGATATTTTTTAACTCATTTTTAGAATTTCACAGACATTTGGTATTGCAAAAAACCCAATTTCTCGATAAAGGTGCGCATTAAATATAAGATAAAATATGAAGGATACTTTTATTTTTCGAATTGTTCATATATTCATAAGTAAGTGAACGTTCATCTTACTTTTTAGAGTAAGATTCTTTGAATTTCTGATATTTTTTTTGTATGTTATGGTCATAATGAAGAAACTGGAAGATGTGAATGAATTTTATGTTCGGAAAAAAATCATCACATTGATGAAGAACTACCCATATTCGGAAAATCATTCCATTCAATTAAATGGTTTGTGGGATATAGCTGAAAATTACATCTTTCATTAACCCAGCTGAATTGGAAATAATTGTGATAGAAAAGAGTGTTTCTTTCAACCCCAGAAACGTTTTGTTAACATATTATGTACCTACAAGACTTTGTACCATCTGAATTATCATAGAACTATTATTTTTCTGGAAGGAATCTAGGATTTGCAATGAATGTTTAGATGCTGAGTACTGCTGAGCTCCAACAATGATAGCAGTATTTCAATTCCTGCTCTGATCTGGGCATTTCAGCCATGAAGAATCTGATCTGCCAAAAATATTTCCTAACTTTGGACACATTTGCCAAGTTTATTTGAAGCGGACTCCGCAATGTTGCCCACATGTTCAACACCAACGGACTGACAAAAACTGAAAATCACGCCAAAGAGATGCAATGACCGCCCTGAGTGAAGCACCTGATCCTCTACCACCAAATGAGAAGTCACGTTGTGAGTTTTTCAAGAAAAATATGTAGTCTGTATCTTGGAAGCATTTAATCCCCTTTGAGTCCATTAGTTTTTCTTCATGAGATCTTCTTTCTAGAATTCTTTTAAATGACATCGTTTTATTATTATTTTTGTTGGAGAAACAACATAGAACGAAATAATCGGTATTTCACGCTTTCCTTTACAAATTCGAGACAATGTTGAAAATCAATATATGCAAAAGTTATAGATGATTCAATCATCTACAACATTCTCTTTTTTATATACAAAGTTTGTAGCAGCCGAGAGTCTGAAAAATTCTTGTTCACAACTCAAAGCCATTATCATATCCTTACCCCTCTACGGAGACTTTCACCAAGTTCTCTCAATTTATATTAAATTTTCCGATCAATCACATACTTCTACGAATTCCTCTTCAATTCCGGTTTTCACCATCGATTTTGCCCTGCACTAGATACCAGAGGAAAAATAAATAAAGTTACGCCTACCGTATCGTAGAATTTCTAATTGTACTTACATTCAATTAATCATGTTATGTTGGTCCAAAAAGCTCATGTTTGTTGAAACTACCCCTTCCACAATTTGTTGAATAAATTCACCAATTCGTTTAAATTGCTGAATTTATATTCAGGATTGAAAAAATTCGAATGGGCTGTTTCCGAATACAAGTCTAATTACACAGGTCCACAAGCGTAGAATACAGAACTGGAATAATATGTACCTACTGTGTATTTCTGTCGTTGCTTTCATTGCGATTGTGTTCAGAGAATTACACAATCTTTTTTTCAAATATCAATAAACAACTATTCAATTTCTAATCAGAACAATTCGTTGATGGCAAAACAGTTTTCCTACAAGTCGAAAAATTTTCAAAGAGAATATTTCACAAAATTGTACCGAGTGAGTTAAGACTTTAAGATTTAAGTTCCCCATTTTTATTTGAAACAGACTATTTCCGATTCCTTCTTCGAAATTCGACAATGAGATCCGATCTTACATTATTAATAATAATAATAATAATAGAAGGATCCATCAGAGCCAGATGAAGAAAGAATTATCTGAGTTCACTAGAAGATTGGGAAGGAAAATAAAAACTGGTCTAAACGACAAGAATCTGATTCATACCTTAGCTTGCACCACTGCTATAGCAGCCCTACAGAGAAAAATAAGAACAATTCTGACGAAACATCCTAAACATCACCCTAAAAACTCAGTAGAACGAACAGAGCTACCACGACATCTTGGGGTATTTTCCGAAATTTCAAAATATATGTTATTAAAATCTTTATACCTCAAGTTTATCGAAATATATTTTTTTAGAATTTTAACATATTGCATTTTGTCTGTATTCAGTTTCGAAAATTCTGATTTCAGCCTCTTATGAACATTCTACGTCATTTTCACATTCCGGCAACGCCCATCGAGTCAATAATGGTCATGAAAGTTTTCTGATCAACATAGACGTAATAAATATCAAGTTTTTTGATCATATTTGACAAGAAAAACAAACAATGACACAAAATGTCATCGGTTTCAAGAAGGTATAGACACGGAATACAGAAACAATTTAATGCGATCTGTAGATATCTTCTTGATCGGTTCCACTGTTGTCGAATTAACAAAAATTACTAGACTTTAGTAAAGGCATTTTGCGTCACAAGCTTTCACATATTCGAATTTTTAGTAAGTTTCGAAAGGTGTGTTTCTGAAATGTCTTAATTTTGAAGCGAATCTTTCAGGTGTTGGATCACTAATGGAAAAGGATTTCCATAAATAACCTTAAATTTGATTTTGGAGTTTTAGGAAACTTGCCCATTATTGATTTGTCCAATCGTATGTACCAAGAAATGGAAGGACTAAGAGAGTATTTCCTGAACAAGGCTGCTTCATCAAAACGTCATCAAGCAATTTGTCATGCCGAAAGTTCTACTCTGTTGAAGCTGCAACATAAAATACTCGTACTCTGCAGAAAGGAAAATGCAGAAACTGATTGGCAAGCCTTTGCATGGGAGACACCAGAACGAGGCCAACCATGATTATGTCGACATATCTGCGTCAAACTACTGGTTGACTTGTTCGGAAAATTGTTCGCTGAGACAGGGGGATTCATCATTGCCAACCAGGATCAAGTGATTCCAACAAGGAACTACATGAAATATATCGCCAAGGACAGGGAAACAACCATCGATGTCAATTTTCCTTATAGCTGAGAAAAACGCCTTTTCAACTTCAAAATCCGTTCATATCATTTGAAATATGACAAATTAAATACTATTGTTTTCGAAATGAACATTATTAATATTATTATACATAAAATGAGTGCATTACATGAAATGACTTAGAGATTTTTCTTTCCGTATATCGATCGACATCGTTAGTTCTTTCCCTGCACGGTAAATCTTCGGAAGAGATTTAACGTATGAGTGAGCTAGTTTCATGTCTGTTTGAATATAACATAATATACTACTTTTCATTCTGAATCGAATGGTGTGTCTAACTCATTTTCGGACAAAAATTGACATCATGCTTCAAACATCACACATTTAGTTTTATTCAAATTGGGTGTGATTAATTTAATTTGACACCTGTTGGAGTCAGTTGAGGATTTTTTCGATTAACTGAGTAAGATCGAATACTTCAGATACTTTGGAAGACCTATTTAAAATATTGATGTCATCTGCGTACAGTGCGTACATTTCAACGTCCATCCTTACTCATCTGATCCTTAAGCCCCACAGGCAGCATCATCTGAACAACGGCGTTTGAGTTGAAAAAAGCGAAAGATATATGAAAGCAGAGTTAATAGCTACTCCGGTGAGGAGTCGAATCTGATGGTCGATTTTTCAAAACAACAATTTTCTGCGGGAGGAATCGGAACTGTGTCCTCCGGAAGAAAATTCAGATTGAAACAATAATTGCACTTGGGCCCCTCTGCCGTCGGCAACCAACATTTTCCTAAATGATTAATGGTTCTCCCTTCATTCGAATATTCTTCTTTTCTACTTCAGAAGGTTGTCATTCGATTCTTGAAAACAATTAATATCCGTGACAGTTTTCTGTCGACATACCTACATCATCAATTCATAGAAACTTAATTCCTGAATACCTTTGAGAATCAGCATTAGAAGCATATTAGTAGTTTCCTTCAGTCATTTCAAGCTTAGAATTTCAAATACACTGCGCAAAAAAATAACGCACATTATGAAAATCTCAAATTCAATCTACAACTGAAGGTGTTCTCAATGATAATTATTTTTATCAGAATTATGCATGCATATGTTATCCACTTTCAACGGTTTTCTTCAATACAGATGTTTTTTCCCAGCAGGAATAAAAAAAGATGATATTATCAGATTTTGAATGTATTGGCTCCATTCTAAAATCAGTTGTTCTCGATCAATTCTAGTGATCAATAGTTTTTCTTTCGTTTGATTTTCTACACTCGATCGCTATGCAACGCGAAACACGCAATTTGGACCAAGAGGAATGTGCCCAAGCGGTAGTTTTGCGAGAAGAAGGGTGGACATACACAAGAATTGCAGAAAGGTTTGGAGTTTCCCATACAAGTGTGTCCAGAATGTTGCAGCGATTCAGTGAGACAGGTATGAATGTCCGAAGACGAGGACAGGGTAGACCACGGGTAACAACTGCCATTCAAGAACGTTACTTGAGAGTTTCTTCGTTGAGACAACGGTTTGCAACCGCTCGCCTCCTTCAAATTCAGCTTGAGCAAACTCATGAGGTGTAAATTAGCACTCAGACAATAAGAAATCCCCTCAGAGAATATGATTTAAGGCTTCGTCTCGCGGCAAGAGGCCCAGCTCTTACCCCAGCCCATCGAAGAGCGCGTTTGGATTTTGCGAATATCCATTGGGAAGAGGCCGATTGGGAAAGAGTTCTCTTCACAGATGAGTCTGGATTCTGCCTCTACCATTGTAATCGACGTTCCCTTGTATACAGACGTCCACATGAAAGATATGCTCAGTGCAATTTCCTGAATACTACTGGTTTCGGGGGAGGATCGATTTTGGTATGGAGTGGAATATCTCTGACTGCTCGCACAGACCTAGTGGTCGTTGATAATGGAGCTATGAATGCTGATAAGTATATAAGGAACATTCTTGAAGAGCATGTAGTGCCATTTGCCCTATACATTGGTGAATATTTCAATTTTATGGACGATGATGCCAGACCCCATCGTGCGCGCATCGTTCCGGAGTACTTTGAAGAGGTTGAAGTCTCTCGAATGGAATGGCCAACAAGAAGTCCAGATCTCAATCCGATTGAGCAGGTTTGGGACAACCTCAATAGAAGGCCGAGGAGTTCAGAAAATCATCCAGCTACTCTCAATGACTAAGGAATCCAACTCGGAGAAATCTGGGAAGGATTAGATCAGAACATTTTAAGATCACTCATTTTGAGTATGAACCGTCGTTGCCGAGCTGTAATTAACGCAAGGGGTGGAAAAACCAAGTATTAAATCACTTATCAGTATTTCAGTATTTTGAAAATTGTTCATTTCTCTTCTTTCACATAAGATTCGGTGAAATCCTGAATTTTTCTTCCATTAAATGTGTCTTGTTTCGTTAAAACCTTCCCGAGAGAACATAAAAAATAAGTTATGAAGTCAATGTAGAGTTAACTTTCATTAAAATTGAGATTTTCAGAATGTGCGTTAATTTTTTTGCGCAGTGTAGAACATTTTCCCACCTTAAAATTAAATAGCGCAATTTTACATTCTTTTCGGCCTTTCCGAGCACACTTACAACAACAAAAAAAGTCTTTGATCTACTGATTCTATTTAAGTGGTTGTTATCTTTTATTATTCAATGATATAAATCAATCCTTCACAAGGAATTAATTTCATCCACCTGTCAACGAAATTTCATCAACAAAAATTATTGAATTTTTCAACAGCTACGGAGATGAAGCAAATCATCCAAAAACTGCAATCTCACGCGACATACTTCATAACCCATATGCACGCTCATCAGTCACTCCGTTTGTTAACGTAGTTCATCCATCCTTATTAAGTGCACTGAATACTTAATTTATTTCCCATGACAGAGGATATACTTCATATTTCCATATCCATCACTGCTGTGAATGAGTATGCTTCGATTTTTTCCATAATTCAGTTATTTTCTTGTACTCCCTCATGCTCTAGAGTAGTCTAGAGTGAAGTTTTCTGGGCACAAAATGAGGGAGTGGAAAAGTTACAATACAGGGTGTTTCCTAATAGAATGTCAATATTTATAGGGGTGATTTTTGGGCCCATTTTGAGAAAAAAACTTGAACATATGTCCTAAATGTCTTACCTTTCGAGATACAGGGTGGTAATGTTTTCAAAAATAAATCATTTATTATTAATATCTACAATACCACTTCAGATATTTTAATGAAATTTGCCATACATGCACTATTAATCAAGAGGCATTTTTTAATGTATCACTTTTTTTTTTAATTTCCACCAGCGGCGTTCGTACGTAATTTTACCTACCTATTTTGGCTGACATTGATGGTACGCCACAGATTTTTCCTGAAATAAAAATTCTTTCTGAAATTCCCAATCAGTTCTTATCAAAGTTGATCACTTGATTTTTTTCAATCGTTTCTCTGCATTGAAATAAATTGCATCATGTATGTAAATAAGGAAGAATTGTTACTTATCGTAGTGGTCTGTGGCCAAGAATTTGATATTTCTGTTGTCAAGGCGGTTGTCATTATTTCGTGTAACAGTTCATCAGTCTTTAAATTCAGTTCTTTGCGTCTTATTTAAGGTAAGACGTTTAGGAGTTATGTTCATATGAAGTTTTTTTCCTGAAATGCGCCCAAAAATCACCCCCATAAATATTGACATTCAATTAGGAAACACCCTGTATATTCATCTTAACCTTCGAGATCTTATTTCAACTAAGTAGCTTTGGCAAGAATTGGCATCAAAATCTTAGATCAATAGAAAAATAGAATAGAATTTTCAGAATTGACATCTGTATTGAAAATTTTTTGATACAAAATATAAAAAACGATGAATTGTTAGTAGTAGTACCAATGGAAATATTCTAGTTCATAATTAAAATCGATGAATAATTTCTAGTTCCAGAATGAAATGAAAAGTCTTACATTCATAACTATTTACATTTAAGTTACAATAATGATAATTATAAACAGAAAATCTCATATTATCTTATGACCTGTTACTGTCACGAATAAGGAAAATGGAAAACGCAGTAGTAGAAAGAAAACGTTAGAAAAGGGCTTCCGAATATTGCAGAATATTCAAAATTACAAAATCTCTGCAATTATTGTAGATAGTATTGTAAAGAAGCTGAGGGTGAATTAATGCACTATACAGGCTGTCCAGAAATGAAGGAATTTTATGAAAAACTCCACGTCAGAAACTACGAGGAGACTTCCTTTAAACCCATATTCGAAGACGTTCAGTCTGTACATAAATCAATAGTTGAGATGCCATCTAGTGGCACCAGATAAACTCAAATTTGTTGGTTCTAGTTGATCCGAACGTTTGGAGAAATCTTCGTAGGCAAAAACAGCGAACTTCTTTCCACCGATCCAAAAGTATAATGAGTTCAGTTGAAAATTATTAGAGGGCAGATTCCCGAAAGAAAATCATCTGATTATTGCAGAAATTTATGGAAAGCTCTACCTACGCACATTTTCATTTTTCATGGAAGGCATCTAGAAGATCACAACCCAATATGTAGATTTATGACTAGTGGATTCTGATATACATTTTGTTTTTCCAATTTGAATGGACACTGCATCGAGTTGAATCAGATTCCTTAATTTTCGAATTGGTTCTCAAATATTTTTTCACCAACGAGAAATAAAAATTTGATATTTGGCAAGCATATATAACCTGATATACCCTTTGAAAATACTCGTGAAAATTGTATTGCTATTAAAAAATCATCGATGACGTCATTTCTCAAATTTGGGACACGCTGTATAACATCTTCTTACATAAAAAATAATGCAATTTAAACTACTAATGAACCTGCCCGAGCAAATTAACAATAGAAAAACCGTCTTCGATTTAATGAATTCATTCCACGTTATAGATTCGCAGTCTACAGGGTGTACCAAGTTCGAGGGCCTATTAGACGTTTCTGGAGAACTGGACCTACTTGAAATCTGAAAATTGAGATTATGATATTGTTCCACATTATCTACTGAGCACTATAATAACACCACTACTGCACCAATATGACACAGAGAGCCCACCAAAGGCCAAACTACCAGCACTACCAATTTATGAACATCTAATATCATTGGAATAACTTTTTTTTTTATACAATGGATACAATTAATAAATTATAAATGTAATTAGCAGGAAGACTTCGGTCGATAGCCATTTGATGATTTTTTATTATCAATAAAGTTAATTTTTCTCTATCTACTGAGCTTGAATATTCTTGAAGCGTGAGCACTTTCAGTTATACAGGGAATGGAAATAAATTTTTTTTTCGTTTCTGATATGATAGAGCATTAAATTTCGAATATATTTCTGTTCAAATCATATCAGAAAAGAAAAAATAAAAAAAAAATTTTGGAAAAATTTACTTTCATTCCATGTATAACTGAAAGTGTTAATAGGCTTCAAGAATATTTTAGCCCCGATTTTAGCTCAGTAGATAATGTCGAACAATATCTAATCCAAATTTTCAGATTTCAAATAGATCCAGTTCTCCAGAAACGTCTAATAGGCTCTCGAACTTGATACACCTTGTATAATATATACATCACAAAATACACATTTTTTTCTCTTACCTTTCCTATCCAATAATGTGATAATTGGAAATATGTCCATAAATTTTTATCAGAAGTTGGGGGATGTATCTTCTAAAATTACTCAATGACATTCTAACAAACAAATCTGTAATCATTTTTATATCTCTCAGATAGCTTTTGTATTAAAAATGCATACGTATATGGAAACTACAACCTAACAGCTATTGCGATGTTGAGATAGTCATTTACCTACTCCACTTGTAAGTAAAATTCAACCCGCATCAGACGAAAATAAAATTCAACTCAACTCTCAACTAGTTTACTCACTGTTGACTTCCACATTCATATCTGAGATCGTTGGTGATAAGCACATTGACACAAATAATATTTTTAACTGTATGCATCCCTCAATTTACCTAATTTCTATGCTCAAATTCACCTCACATCTCCCGTGACATCTATTGATTGATCAAAATTTCTGATGTTTCGAAATTTTATTACTTTCAGTTACATCCAACTTCGGATGCCTCCTAATTTTCCTGGAAAGCAGCTAGATTTTCCGTAAGTTGAACTGAATTTAAATTGGAAGTGCATCAGAGGAATGTTCGAAATACTATGAGAAATTATTGTATTTTTCATCTACTACTGATATGCTTATTCGTCATTAACGATGTTCGTCATATCCACAAATGCTAATTATGCTTTGTATTGCCGAAGACTTGATTGAAGTCTGAATTTGCGCCATGGAAGGCATGCCTTCCATGAAAATTTGAGTAGAAAGACAAATAATGCACTTTTTTCTTCAGGGTTTTTCGCTTTCGCCAAATATGTAAATGAGATTGGGAATTTCGAATATATTCAATATTTTTAAGTCCGTAGAAAAGGTTTAATTTTTCTCAAAACAAACCGGGAGTTTTTGAATCGTTATGGGGAGACAAGAAAAAATTAATTTTATCATCCTCCAAGTCAAAGGAACTGAATCAACTTGGGAAGACCAATGGAAATAAGGATGTGCGATATACCAAATTATCCATGAATCCCAACAGTTTTTATAATATGGCTTTCGTTTCTGTAACATTATGAATATTGCCTATGAGAGAGAGATTATAAGCTTTTTCATTCTGCTTTGATGATTTTCCTATGAATCGGTTGGAGTTTCGTATACACATCGTTATCCATTATCAGCTTCTCCTACGTGCAAACAAATAAATAGCAAACAGATAATGGTTGTCTGTATCAAAAATAATACATCACAGTATTTATCTGGCTTCATAATATCTTATAATATATTACATATTAGCCTCAGAACAATTTGTGGCATGAGATCCATTATGCGTTTATGACATAATTGAATAGAACTACTGAATATTCGTTTCAGGTCAACGACACCAGTTGTGAAGAATGAAGAATAGGTTAATGAAGAGTGAAGTGAAATCCTTGTTTATTTGTTAGAAATTTTTCGCTCCAACTATGGATACGTCGAAGAAATACTGCAACCCTAGTCCAGAAAACAATGCGAATCCCTTGTCCAAACTTTTTTTTTGGTGAGTAGAATTACAATTACATATACAGGTGACGAATTTTAAATAGCTTTATCAGAATAGTAATTCGAAATTCAAATATCACAGATGGTTCTGATGTCTCGAATATTTCACATTGCCAAGTTTCCTGTTCACTTCATTCGTACATATAAATGCATATAAGGTTGAAGAAAACTATTGAACTTCGAATAAATCGAAGTCAGTTCTGGAGTAAGTTCATAAGGGAGAAAAGTTCAAATCAAATTTCCAATAAAAACAAACCCTAATAACCTGATGCTATTATTGAGGTTTCTTTCATTATCGAAAAAATTTGGAGTAAGTCGATTTAGTTAGAAGTATTTTAAATATTGAAAAGCAATGAATCAAATATTTGATTAAACATCTAAATAATATGTGATGGTAAAAATCTTGTTTTGATTCCAAAAACTCGTCGTATTGAGAATAAAAATTTCAGTATGAGGGAATCGAGAATATTTATGTTTTTACTTGAAATCATCTTATCCACCAGGTGGGTAATTCCCTTCTTCAAACATGGGTACTCCAACAATCTGGGAATGAAAGACGTCTACAATACTCTGAATTCTGATAAGAGTGAGTATTTGGCGAATGAATTAGAAAGGTAAGTACGATATATGCCCGCTTGAAACACCACGTAAAATACCATAGTTTAATGAAATTCCACTCTTGTTTCCAAAAACGAGAGCATTACCATCTTGTATGCAACAAAAACGGGGTGAAAACCTTCAAATATTAGGGCATCGAATGCAACCCCAAAAATATAAATAAGATCTTGAATTGAATTCAGTGGTTGACATTTTCGGAAAAACACTACCTAATGTATTATGTTTGCTGATGTTTCAGAACAGTCACATGTGCTCAAATCTCACCCCGAATGCTACACTATTGAATTCCCTCCACAGTATAGCTTTAAATGCGTTAGCTTTTGATCTATAAAAATTTGAATTCAATACTCGTGTAATAGTTTATAGTCCTTAATAATTGGAATTATTGCGAAAATGGAACAATATTGTGTTTAAAATGAACTTGATATTGCAACCAAGAGAATTCGAAAAATTCCAAGTATCTAGGCAAAAGTATGTTTTAGTTGAGCCTTACTCACAAGGTAAGCTGTTTGATATTAGGATTCTTCAGTTCATTCAATCCTAGGAAGGAACTACACTGGCCACTCATTTTCCTCTTTCTGCGTTTATTTACTGTTCTAATCATTCTATAGAAACTGGAAGGAGGTTATAACAGAATCAAGATTCAAGAACACTAAACCAAGCTTATTGACCGCGATCAGGAACACATTTTGGAAGCCCTTCTCCATAGTTGGAATCGTTATAATGTTGAGAATTGTCATTTATTCGTAAGTTGACAAACTCGAGTTTATTCAACTTTCAATATTCAGAACAAAATTTCCTCAACAGATATTTCATGCCATTGATCCTTTCGGAATTCATTGCGATCTTCAACGAAGTTCCGCGGAATATACGTAAGGGTTGTTACTTAGGAGTCACTCTGATCTCTATGAATTTCCTCAACTGCCTCCTGGCTCATCAAGGAAACCTCTACACCAAGAGGCTAGGAATGAGAGTTCGAGTGGCCTGCTGTTCTCTCATTTATAGAAAAGTAAGTTGTCTTTTACCATCACCAAACTCAATTTCAGAGATCACGCAGCCAGTCAATTCGATATTGAGGCTTTCGAATGGATTTTTGAAGTGATGGCTATGAGGTATTTATGTAATTAGGCGAGTTCAGTACTTCTACTGTGGACACAAGTCAATGAGGTGATTCTGAATAGACCATTCTTAAAAGGTCAGCAATCCCTTCAGACTGATCTAGCAAGTCCATGTTGATTGATGCGTTCCTCTTTTATTCATTCGTAAATGCATTTTTTTTGACAGTTAATACACTACGTAATCTGTAAAGCGATTCACACATGAGCCGCTGCTTCTTGAAAAATGAAAAAGTATAAGTTGATTTTCGAAGTTAAAAATCTACTGACTAAAATTTTCAATTCAATTCAATTCAATATTGCAATTCACATTTTTGAACAGAAGGTTCTCACTAGCTAAAACACCATATTTATAGTAAAAGGATCACGCCTTCAGAGTAAAGCAGGTGAACTCTTACTACTAATTTATATTTATGTGTTCACTTTTGTGTCTATTGTTTCTGCTGAAGTTCATACTATCCTCAATTTTATTTCATACTATTCATGCAAGAAAAAAACATTTCGTAAAATTTTCACTACTCTTACTATAAATTTTGAGCTCCAAGTAGCCTTTGATTAGTTTCAGGGATTTTACTACAAATATTTCCAGATTATATGAATTCTTCATATAATTATTATATTTGTGAACTTCTTTGAATCAAGCTCGAGCTCGTTCGTAGATGGTATAGACATTCGAGTTTCATGATACTTATTAAACATAAATCTCCGCCGATGAAGATTATATAGCTATAGCTATACAAGGTGAGTCTTTGATTCGTACTAATATTTCAGTTTTCAGTTCATTATTGAGGTGGACAAAAGAAACACTTTTCCTATACCATTTTTTCCGATTTGGCCCGGATAAAAAGAAATAACCATTCACAGTTTTCATAATGAGCTATGCCACCCCTGGAAAAACAAAATTACCTTCAGAGTAACTAGCTACATTCTAACTTCACATTTGTCGATCTTTTAAACAGAGTTGTATTCAGTCAAAGTACCCAATTTTTCAAATATGACAGATAATTTTCAATTTTTGAATATCAAATTACGAGAAAATATGAAGAATACTTTCATTTTACAAAACGTTCAAGTAATCATAAGATAGCGTCCAACTTAATTTCAAGAGTTGAGTTCTTTGAATTTACGGTATTTTTATGGAACGCAAAGGTCATAATGAGAAAACTGGAAGAAGTCAGTGATATCCCAGTAAACACAAGGACATCCGATGGATGTCCAATGGATATCCAAATCATGCAATTCGGACATCCATTGGACGTCCTTTGCCGGACGTTGCCTGGACAGCTGCTGGATATTAACTGGACATTTTTAGATGAAGACTGGGCTAGTTATGAACCTCATATAGACGCTGAATCAGTTGAATGAATTGGTTCATTCGAAGTCGATATGACGTCAATAACCAGCTCAGTTTACATCCATTAAAAGGATCAGTTAATCTCCATAAGCTGTCCAGGCAATGTCCACCAAATATCCAATGTTCGTCCAGGTCTTAACAAAATGTCCAATTCCCATATGGACACATTGAATGAACCCATTTATGAAATAAAAATCGATTCATATAAAAAAACATATAATGTAAACCAAGTATATAAAATTGAAAACAAACTAAAATACCACACTCTCCGTTACCAAAAGTACATTCTAAAAAGTCATTTTTTCTTCTCGTGTTTACTCCTTTCCTTAGCTTTTCCAAGCCACTTTTTTATTTGGTGATTGCAACACAACAACACACTAAACAAGAAATTCTTAAGCGGCTGGATGAATGAATAAAAACTTAATACGTTACTCTTTGTCAATCTTCAACAATAATGAACGATTGACATAGGTACTGTCACATTCCTGCATCCGCTGACCGCCAGTAATGCCAACCTCAGATCTACCAAAGCTATTCAGGGTACTTGGTAGATTATTCCTTATTTATCGTCATTGAGTATGAGGGTTTGACACTAAATAAAAAATAGAATAGAAGAATAATTGATATTCGGCAAGATATGGATATCTTTATTTCATCTAACAAAATACTTCAATAATTAAGAACAGATCATTAAATCCTTAGTACGTCCATGAATGAGTGTACAATGGATATCCAATATTGTTTATCCAAAATACGTCCATAAATGCATGTCCAAAGGATGTCTATGTCCATGTGTACTAATTATGGACCTCGTATGAATGTCCAATGGATGTCCGATGGATGTCCTGTGTTCACTGGGATCTTGTGTTCGAAAAAAATTCATCGAATAAATGAAATTTCCGAAATTCATTTCATTCGATGAAACCGTTTGTGAGATAGAACTAACCATAACATTTTTTTTATGATTTTTCAACAGCCTGCGACTTTTGAACCGAGCCGATTAGAAAAAAATGGTAATGGAAAAAAGTGTTTCTTGCAACCTCAAGAATATACTGTTAAAATATTTGTACGAGTCAGAGACTCACCTTGTATAGCTATTAGCTAGTCTTCAGCCTTTCAGAACTGCAACCATATTGATCCATCATTCTAAAACCCTAATCAATCAGTTCCTAGAGAGATCATGCAAATGGCGCGATATGAACAAAGTTTATAAAACACGATGTATTTCAAAACCCTTAAATCCATGAGCTATGAGGTATTCAGAATCACCTGAACAGTCAGCGAACCTTTTCTACAGCTCTTGAATCTTTCAATGGAACACACTATACATATATAATTTTTTATTTCGAAAATATTACAGGTCCTCAAACTGAACAAAACATCGTTGGTCGATACCGACGTAGGAATGCTGGTCAACCTTTTGTCGAACGATGTGAACAGGTTCGATTTTGCAGCATCATTATTTCATTTCATCTGGATAATGCCAATTCAAGCAGTAATTGGTACCTACGTTATGTATGACTTTGTTGGTGCGGTAGCTTTCGTTGGAATTGGTGCTATGGTGTTACAGGCTGTTCCCGTTCAAGGTAAACGAAGTTTGTGGTTTTGAACTTGAACAGTGATTCCTGTTGCTAGTAATTGATTCTAATGCCCAGTTGTGTGAAGCTTTAGCAGACAATCAGTACTAGATAGACAGCTCCACAACGGTTTGTCGAGCTGTTTTCATGCAGAAAATCATTCTTGTGTCAAATTATGATCTTTTCTTAACAATTGCTCCTTTTTCAATGTATTCGGGAATTAAAATGTTCAGTTTCTGAAAAGTCAACTAACTATTCTTAAATCTAGCACTAAACTTGCCTTAGAAGTCGAAGCACCTACTAAGCACTAAGCGGTGTTTTTATGAAGTGCTTGGAAGCCCAAAAAGACAATAAGTCATTTGAAAGGCAAATAAATCAATGGACAGTTGATGAACAACCAAGGATAAGATAGCATAATGATATTCAGGCGCATATCAACCGGCGAAATATCGTAACTAGCTGAGCAACACTGAGGGTGCCGAAAGGAAGAATGTCTCATCGAGGAAGAATAGATGCTGACCATGATTTCAATCTTATTAGATCTCTTCAGAGCAACACAACTCTAACCTCGACGAGAACCGATACGAAACTTCGCGGCTATATTAAATGCTGGAAAATTCTACACTATTAGAATACTCCAGCGGCACCCAGCAGCCAACAATCCAAGATTGAATTCCCTTCTCCACAGCAAAGATGGTAGACGACACCAATAATACCTATTATGTTCATATCTTTTGGCATAACTCTTTTCTATTTCAAAAATTCATATTCCAGATAACTTTCAAATGACTAGGATCAAAGTTTGGCAATTTTTTTAATTTCAGGTTATTTTTCTAGATTGCAGGGAAAATTACGAATGGAAATCGCTTCAAGAACGGATAGCAGAATGAAACTAATGAACGAGATTATATCCGGAATACAAATGATCAAGATGTACGCCTGGGAGAAACCATTCGAAAGCATGGTCGCCCAGCTCAGAAAGTAGGTGAAAATTACACGTTCGAACCATTCAAATATTGGTTTTCGACTTTTCAGAAGCGAACTACTGCTCATAACCAAAACGTCCTATATCAAAGCTTGCTCAACGTCTGTCCAAGTTTTCACGGAGAGGGTGTCCCTCTACATCATCGTTATAACCTATGTTCTCACAGGAAACGAACTGACAGGAAGTCTAGTATTCGCAATGTCGCAAGCCATCAATTTTCTGCAATTAGTTGTTTGCATCATGTTCCCGATGGCTCTTTCGGCATACGCCGAAGCGAAGGCTTCGATTAACAGGATAGAGAAATTCCTGTCCAAAGAAGAAAGACATGACATAGCGAATAGTTCTGGAAGTACGTGTCCGACTGGATCTGTCAAGCTAGCAAATGTCAATGCTAGATGGTTGGAGAATATTGAAACCTTGATTGATGTGTCTTTCGAGATCAAACCAGGTGAGCATTGAGACAAATGGATTGAATACATCCAATCAAATAATTTTGAAAATGTATTTTTATGCGATAACTTTTTCTCTTGAGATAAGTAATCTTACATTTCCATTCACATAAAATCATGGTGTTATATTTGTCAGGAAAATCCAGTATCAAACAAGGTGTCAGACATTCTTATCGCTTCGTTTATATTTTCATAAAAGACTAGCTCGAACACGCGGCTTTGCTCGCGTAATATTTTATTGTGAAATGCTAGTATACACCAAAGGTTATAGAATAGAACGATGGGAAACGAGGCGACTAAAGCGAAGTGTGTCAACCGTGTTTTCAAGACGCTAGGCTGATTAAAATATTAATTTCAGTGCCATTTGTAGAAACATAAAATTATGTAAGATTTCAGATGTCCATCAAAGAGGTTTTGAATCTCGTACGCTTTTTATTTATCAAGCTCGTTCAATTTGCTGATTATCGAATTTTTTCATCTTATTTCTTGGTGAAAACACCATAATATTCTTCGAAAATTATTGAATGGTGAAGAACTGTGGATCGAATAATAAAATGGATTTTCCGAGACTAAGTTTTTACTCAACTATGGAAAATGGAAGCGTAAGCATTAAAACGGGTAACATGTGAATCCTTCATTCATTGATTCTAATTTTCGGTGTTCCGAAGTGGATAAAATTTTTAGGGCGTTAAGACAATGACTTCCACAAACACTACTGACTGCACCATGTGCAGTGAACATTTTACTGCAGGTCAATTAAGAACTGTTCATCCACGTCAATTGTTGTATGCAGAAATCATCCCTTGAATGAACGGTATATAAAGGGGAAATTATGACCCTTATAGGTACATGGTATATTGATATACATATTGATTTCTGATATTCTGTTTGTATATTTTACAAATTCAGCTATGTGTATTAATTCAAGACAACCTATTGCACAGAAATAACACCTTCGAAGTTTAGCACATCACCATATACTTTTGTGTCCTTAGTTAAAGCTTTTTATTTATTGTCCATAATTTCAATTTCTGTGAATTTTTTATAAATTGCAAATATAAATATAGCATATCAAAAAGCGTCTTTCATTGATATCAATTGATTCCAAACAATTTTCAGATGAAAACTAACATTCTGATCACAAAACAAAACCATTCTTTTGTTTTGTTGCTCAGGATGTTTGTTTTCTGATCTAAACAAAGTGGATATTGAAATTTACAAGGAATAGAATTCGAATTTCGCGCCCCACAATTATAAAACAGAAAACTGTTATTAGGAAGTTTTTCTTTATTGACAGTTACAGTGACTCTATCAAACACAGTGGCGACAATTGTGGTCTCGTTTTTCATCGTTTTAGCAAGAATATGGCGGATTTGGTCACATGACGTGACGTGAGCCAATCCGCATTCCGAATTAGAGATCATAGCATTGAAATATGTGCTTCTAAGCCGCCATATTCTTGCTAAATTTCCAATTGTCGCCACTGTGTTTGATAGAGTCACTGTATTAGTGTATTGACAGTGCGTTTTCAGCGACATCTCATTGTCAAGCGTGTTTTCACTGATCAAAATGTAGTCGGTTTTTACTACTAGAGATATGAGGTCGTTTCCTATCTTTCTACTCTATAATCTTCGGTATACATTATATTATGCCTCGCCTAGAAATAGCCGTCTGTAACACTGCGATCCCTGGCAGATTTTTTTCTTGCCTAAATATGTATTTCTTAAATCTTTCATATCTCGCGAAATATCCGTCAGCAAACTATTCAAAAATGATGTAAACGAAACAGATTAATTGAACCTGAATTGTTTAATCAATTGCTAAATGATAAAAATCCATCATAGGTAGCTTCTGCTGCATCGTTGGTAGCGTAGGATCTGGAAAAAGCTCGATCCTTTTGACACTCCTACGGGAGATACCGATAACGTCTGGAAAAATAGATGTTGGAGGAACGATGTCGTACGCTTCCCAAGAATCGTGGATTTTTGGCTCGGATATCAGGAGTAATATTCTCTTCGGTCAGCCATTTCACAAAGAAAGATACGAGAACGTCGTGGAAGCATGCGCTCTGAAAAGAGACCTTCAGAATTTCCTCCATGGTGATAACACCACCATCGGTGAAAGAGGTATGACTTTGAGTGGAGGACAGAGAGCTAGGGTAGGCTTAGCTCGATGTGTTTACCGTGAAGCTGATATCTACCTATTGGATGACCCCTTGTCAGCAGTTGACCCTCACGTTGCTAAGCGTATAGTGGAAAAATGCATCTTGGAGTTCCTTCAGGGAAAAACGAGGATTGTTGTAACCCACCACATTGAATTTTTGAGTCACGCAGATGTCGTTTTGATCTTCAAGGAAGTACGTTCAGTAATATAGAATTGAACAATATGATTGGGTATTACTTCTTTTACAGGGAAAAGTAGAAAAATTCCTGAAACCCAACGAACTCTCCAAAAACGAGCTGAATATCATAAGACAGACCAGCAATGTTGAACTGAAGGAAAATAAACTTTTAGAAGAAAAAGCTGAGTCGATGTTATCTTTAGAGGTAAGTTCAAATAATTCTTGTCGAGTTAAGTATTCTAAAATTGGAATTCAATGCAGTCGTTGAATTATGAAAATGAAAAAGAGGAAGAAGAAGAAATTAAGACTAGAGAAACACAAGAACTGATCAAAAAGGGCCTGATTTCATTTTCAGTCTACAAGGATTACTATAGAGCTGGAGCTAGTACGATTATTCTTCTTTTTGAAATGTTTCTCTTCTTGACGGCACAAAGTTTCTGCATCGGATCCGATCTCTGGATTACATTCTGGTGAATATTTTTTGCAACAATTCATTAAGAAACTTTCCAAAATATCAATTACTCCGATTTAAAATATCTCTTGTTTTAAGGACCAATAATATGGATCAATCCAAAAAGGAAAACCTATCGTTACTGACATTGAACTCATATAATCAATCGGCAGTCCATCTAAACCCTAATAACACTATGAATAACACATTAGTAGACACTGTATGGTCTTGGATTCCCAACACCTTGAATGAAGATCTTTACATCCAGGTCTACACAACTCTAATCATATGTGGAGTCGTACTCACCGTTTGGAGATCAATATTTTTCTATAAAATATGTATGAAGTCTTCGGAACATCTGCACAATTTGATGTTCCTCAACATAATGCAAGTCAAGATGAAATTTTATGACACCACATCATCAGGTTTCTACTTTTTGAGCATCATGTGAAAAATATATAAATTACGGCTGTTGTAGGCAAAATCCTGAACAGGTTTTCCAAAGATATGGGTGCAATTGATGAGCAGCTTCCAAGTGTCACTTTACTTTCGGTGCAAGTCATCCTCATCGGTATTGGAATCTCAACACTTGTAATCATTAAGTCTCCATGGATGGCAATACCGACTGTAGTCATAGGAGTTTTCGTCTTTTGGTTCAGGAAGGTATTCCTTAAGGGTGCGCAAGATGTGAAAAGATTGGAAGGAAAAGGTAGGAATTTCTTTAGTACGAGTTGGAAATTAAACAATTTTCTTTCAGCTAAAGGTCCAGTATTCTCCTATGTAGCTGCAACTTTGAACGGTATAACCACAATAAGATCAGCGAATGCTGAAGAAGTTCTAAAACGAGAATTTGATACACTACAAGATCAGCATACCGCAACATGGTACTTGCTGTTGGTGCTCTTCGATGCATTTGGATTTTTCCTGAACACAATCACGATAGTTTTTCTGTTCATATTAACATTTCAGTCTCTCTTCGATGCTAAAGGTAGGCGTGTTTGGTATTTATTAGAGTAAGTCACACTGAATAGAAAATATTTCTCAGAAGCAATGTAATTTTGATATTTCCTCTTTGCACACCAAAAGCCTAATCGTCAAACATTTGATGGTACAAACCTTTTTATCAGAATATACCAAAATGGGTTTTTTTTTCAATACGCATGAATTCTCTTCATAAGCTCTGACTCGCGCTCTTGATACAAAAAAATGGTGTCACAAATAATAATAACATCTTTCTTAGACATCGCCCATCGAGTTCATGCAACTGATGATAGTCTTTTCTGAAAGTTTAATTTTGGCAACACTATCATTGAAACAGGCTTCCCATAATTTAGGAATGCGAAAGCTGTTTTCTTCGGAGGGTTTGATTTGCAACAGTGAATTTCAAACCTGTTAATGCTTTGATTTTCTAACAATCTTCTGATTTTTCTGAATTCCGGCATTTGAAAGAATAGTTGAAAGTTTCTTCTGAAAATCTGAACGGTACAAGGCAGCACAAATGAAGCACAACTATATGAAACAATTTTCGACAAAGAAAAACGAAACAACTGGCCCAACTTTCCTCCGAAATCTTCATTCGTCGGAAAATTAGCAAGATTTTCTTCAAAATTGCAAAAGTACGAAGCAGCACAAACCTTGCATAATTCAGCACAAAAAAAATTTCCAATGTAGCAAAGTTCTTGGCCAAATTTACACACATAAAACCTTTTGATTTTTCTCATTTAAAGCTGTAGTAATCAAGGATTTTAATTTTTGTTAATTGGAATGGTCCTATAAAAATGAATGAATACGTTCACAATATACCCTTTCCCTATTGATGTGTGTACAACATTCCACATTATTTTTCGTATATCCTTCTCTCTCTCACTTTTTATGTACCTACATGTAGGTAGTGCCAAATGTGATCATAATTTTTTTGTAGCCTTAAGTGGAGATGTTGGACTGATAGTGTCGCAAAGTCTGATCATAATTGGAGTATTACAATTGGGAGCAAGAAATACTGCGGATGTTGCTACCCATATGACTAGTGTTGAGCGTGTTCTCAAGTATACTAAGCTGGACAAAGAGGGTCCCTTTGAATCAATTTGCAAACCACCTCCATTCTGGCCTCAAGCCGGTGGCATTAAGTTCGTTAATGTTAACTCAACACTCAGTTTGGGAGAGCAACCAGTGCTCAAAGATGTAAATATCGAAATTGAACCAGGAGAAAAGGTGTGCATCTAAAGTACATCACGTATAATGGTTAAACCTTTACTCTAACTCCATTTTTAAGATTGGCATAGTTGGAAGAACAGGAGCAGGGAAATCCAGTCTCATATCAGCCTTATTTAGGCTTATCTCAATCGAAGGTTCTATCGAAATTGATGGAGTAGATATAATGAAAGTAGGTCTGGTTGATTTGAGAACTGGAATCTCGGTTATACCTCAAGAACCCGTACTTTTTTCTGGTAGCATTCGTTACAACCTAGATCCCTTCGGCAAATGGGATGATCAAACCTTGTGGCAAGCATTGTATTGCGTGAGTTGATATATTACCAAATATTTCAGTTATTTTATCATTTCATTATAGGTGGAACTTCGACATGCAATAGAAAACCTGGATATGAATGTCTCGGAAGGTGGTTCTAACTTCAGTGTTGGTCAACGACAACTAATTTGTCTGGCTCGAGCAATTATAAGGGACAATAAGATTTTGGTTATGGATGAAGCTACAGCGAATGTTGATCCAACGTGAGTAAAAGTAATGAACTAAAAAAAACTTAAGAATATAAGCATTTATTGAATAGATTTTTCAATTATATTTTTGGCCATGTCTGTTCACGGTTATATAAAGAAATGCTTCTAAACCGTTTTCTTTCTCAGAACTGATGCCCTTATCCAGAAGTCCATCAGAAAGAATTTCAAGCACTGTACAGTTTTGACAGTGGCTCACAGACTCAACACTATTATGGATTCAGACAGAGTCATTGTTATGGAAACTGGTAGGGTACATGAATTTGCAACTCCCAATGAGTTGTTACAGGATCCTGCAAGTCTCTTCAGTAAAATGGTAGCCAAAAGTGGTACCGTAATGGAAACTGAATTGAAAAGGATAGCCAAGGATCACTACAACAGTAAAGAGCAAAGCTGATATAAACATAAAGTCAATCAAATCAAGAGTTTTTGAATAAATGGAAAACTCGTCTTTGTTTTGTTTTTTTTTTCATTTCTTATGGCGCTGCTATGCACAAGATGACTGCGACTGAAGCCGTTAAAGGTGTTGTGACATTCCAGCTCTCAATGCAAAAATAAAAATCATTCGAAAGATAACTTTTATTGGTTTTAACAATCTTCTCTTTATCGATTCAACTGCTAGGTTTTCTTATTATTTTTCTAGATTTTCGTCGTCTTCTTTGTAAATCACAATTCTGGTACAGTATTTCACATTTTGCTTTTCCAAGTCCTAATATCGAAGCTTTCAGACTGTCCAACATAGATGTAGAAGGCTGAGCATCTATACCAAGCCTACTGGTCAACCAACTCATCCCAAAGCTGCAAATAATAATTGGATTTCTTGAACAAGAATTCACAGAATTCAAATCTTCCGAGGCTTATAATAGAAATGCAAACTTTTCGAAAATGTTCATATGATGGCTGTCTTGATTATAATTAATTCTTTTTTTTGGAAATTTCGAGGTTTTTGTAATTTCAACCTCATTCCTTCAACTACTATATTATACAGCTTGTGAATATATAATTGATGAAAATGTTGAGTGGTGATTCATTGTCAAAATATAGTGTGGGTATTTTATATTAAATTATGTATTTACAGCTGTTCTGCTCAGATAGAGCTCCATGAAGATTATACTTGAAAATCAATCATTTTCTTGGAAACCAGAAAAATGACAGAAATAAAATTGAGTAGACATTCTATGGGAGCGAGAAGACAACGGGAAATAATTTAGTGGTGTTCCCCCTATAATGTTAGCATGATATCTACCTAAAAGGTAAGTTCGAAGATAATTCCAGCCTATACGAGTTACGCCCGAACCTGCAAATAATTTTTTTTTTCCTAAAAACTATTACTTTCAACAAGAAATTTTGGGGGACCTTATTCAAAATGAATCGAGTTATCAAGAATTAATTATTCAGTACTATAATATGAGTAAGGAGAAAAGTTTCTTGCGAAACAAATTTTAGTGGGGGCTAAAACTTGCAATAATTATCTGGGAACACCACCAAATTTCTTTTTGATTGCCTTCTGGACATAGAATGTCTGCTCAATTACATTTCTGTCAGTTTTCTGGTTTCTAAGAGAAAAAATAAAAGTTGCTACTCAGGGGATATATTTAGAGAGCTGCATCAAATCTTACTCGCTAAGTTTGTAATTAAATAGGCAATAGTCTTTCGGACAGTAGGAAGATTCTGATCATGCATATACATTATCTACGGCCAAATTTTATAGAATCATTCTATAAATAAATTTGCAAAAATAAAGTTCCTTTAGATTAAGTAAAGTTTTTATACAAACTATTAGGATCTACAAAAGGTGAAGTGGACTAAGAAGTTGTAAATACTGTTCACTATTCTCACCTCCAAACGGGAATCCAAATTTTATTAGTATCTACCAATTGCCTTGAGTATCTGTTGTTTTCGCATAATGTTTTTCTCAAACAAACTCCATTGTCGAGATTTGCTAATGTAGCTGCCTCTATCGAAATAAGAACTCTTCTAGCTAACTCGTTCAAGGCATAATTATTAGGATCTACAACTTTTGCTGCAGGCACATCCCTCCTGTTTCTGTATTGCATGTTGCTATAACTTCCCATTCCATCGAATGCTGGTCCTACGGGTACTTCGACAGCTTCTTCCGTTTCTACTATGATGCCATCATCATCATGTATCCTACTTCCTGTAGCTGTTCCTCCGCCAGTTGATGTGCCTCCTGTTGCTGTTCCCCCTGTCGATGTACCACCCGTAGATGTACCGCCTGTAGACGTACCTCCTCCTCCAGTACCAGTAGCAGTGCCAGTACCAGTACCAGTTCCTGAAGAGTCAAACAAGTTTTTGGATCAAAATGAAATATATATGACACAATTCGCTCAGACAAGACTCGAAATTTGTCACCTAATTCACAGAACAGAAAGGCAAAAACATAAATTCATAAATAACTTGGCAACAAATTTCAGTGAATATATTGCCATAGGGTAACAAGACTAAAAAAAGTTTTGAGAATTATTCCCAGATTGATCATACTCTTCTTTGTTATTCACTAAATTCTTTCTGGATTCGTTGTTGATGTTTTCTTTTATGATTATGGAAAAAAAATTATCATGCAAATCAAGCATTCCTATATATAAGTACTATACATTTTTCATCAAAATATTCTTCTAGGCGCTTTTTTCCGTCGACTATTTCCTTCTAAAATTGGATATCGATTTTTAGGTAGTTTATTTCATTTCAAGCTCATTGCAGATGTCGAGTCATATAAAAAATAGTTAATTCCTTTGGCAAAACTATAGAGTTGCACTAGATCTTTCGAAGTAATTGTCCTCAATGCACACTAGTTTTATCAATGGAATGCTCTTTGGATGGTAAAGCATAGGAATATTGAGGAAGTAAGAATATTCTCACGACCACTCACAACAACACTCACCACAAAATATTCATCGTAGGCTATCACGTTGAGCGCCATCGAAATATCGATATATTTTCTTGTGGGGCCAAATTTTTTGTGTCGATATTTTGTTCTGCTCTTATATCATATAGATAATCCCTTCGATCAGATTTTCCCTAAAAGTGCAATATCGCCTGATATCAAGAATATTGATGAGCGGTCCCACTGGACCGCTCTGGTCCCCAGAAAAATAGAAACTCACAGCAGATTCGGTACAAGTGAAATTTGTCGAGTCCAATCTCCTTATTATAACCATAATAACACCTGTTCAATTTTTTTCGAATAAAAATTCGAAAAAAAATACTACTAAAAAGTACTCGTAAACTCCAAAACAGCGGTCCCTACGGACCGCTGTGGTCCCACAAGTAAGACTATCAGCGGTCCCTATGGACCGCTGTGACGCTCAACGTGCTATTCAACTTTGAAATTTGATGTTACCTAAGTGCCTAAGGATATTTCTTAGCTTGTACCACATCATTTTTCTCAAGTTGAATATATAAACATAAACAAAACGATAAAATCCAACTTTAGTGTTAAAGTGTCGTTCTAAATAAAGAAGCTTCTCAAGAACAAAATACTAGCAAATTATAGAAAACCTCGAAACGCTTACTGGAAAGTTGATATCAGAATTGATGAGCATTGTGTTTCACTTTACCTCATAATGATCTCCTTCATTGGAACTTCAGGAAAGTCAAAAAAGTGTTATTGAATTATATACAAAAATGGTATGAGTCCTATAAAAGAAGAATGGTAATAAACAGCAATCAATGCAAAAGATTGTGTTTTCCAAACATGAGTTTCATCGTGGTACTCATTTTCAATCAACATATGTGATTTTTTTCTTGATAATTCATTTATATTCTTCAATCCAATGAGCATTTTCAGGTTCTAAATAAATAGATAATTTTTTTGCATATGAAAAGCTATTTACTAAGTACTATTCGAAAGTTTTCCTGAATATTTTACCTTTTTTGGTCTTGATATCATAGAAACCGTTTTTCGTAATCAACATACTCCTTTGTTCATTAGATTGTGTATCACCAAGTCTATCCAATAATTTCTTCCGCAATAATTGAGATCGAAAATCGCCATTCAAGAAAAATAAATCTTTAATTCTTTCACTGTCAATATCCGAATTATCATCGCTTATACCACCACCATCTCCTCCGATTTCTCCTTCACCATTTTCATTCTCACCACCACCACTCATGCCGTTTTCACTACCACCCTCTGGATCAACTGGTTGATCACCGTTATCAACATCAGTCATTCCATCACCGTTTCCAGAATCATCTAGTCCGGCGTCGTTATCGGCCATATCATCACCTCCTGTATCGGTTGACCCAGCCTCATTATTATCCCCTGGGTTATCCCCCATATCAACACCCCCCATATTATCTCCACCAATGTCGTCTGTACCCATCTCATCTGTCATCATATCTTGTCCACCAGTACCTTCTCCACCAGCGTCATCACCTCCCATTTCAGTCCCTCCCATATCTTCCCCTCCCATATCTTCCCCTCCCGTATCTCCCCCTCCCATGTCTTCTCCTCCCATATCTTCCCCGCCCGTATCGCCTCCTTCCATATCATCACCAACAGTTTCACCTCCTCCCATTTCATCTCCAACTTCTGGCTCTACTTCCATACCACCACCTCCCATATCATCACCACCGCCCCCTATATCACCTCCCTCCCCCATATCAACACCATCCCCCATATCACCACCACCTCCAGCATCTTCTCCCCCTGTCGCTCCATCACCCATATTTTGATCAGCCATATCCCCTGCTATGTCCATCATTCCATCTCCTTCACCACCTGGCAGCTCTCCACCACCTCCTTGATCCATTCCACTAGTTGATGATTCGGTGTTACCTGTATTGGTGGGCATCATCATTCCCATAGCTGTTGTGGTGGTATTAGTCTGAAAAAAAGATTTAGAGAAGATAGTTGATGAGTCACTGAAGACTAATTCCGCAAAACACATAGTTTGAATCCCTAAAACCCGAGTGCACCGTCTTATTTAAGACAGGATTAACGTTAATTTGGTGATTGCTATGGTAACTGCTATAGAAATCGGAGAAATCATCCAGTATAAACGTTAATCTTGCCTTAAATAAGTCGGTGCACACGGCCCCAAATACGATATTCCATGTAAATACCAAATTATTCATTTGAATTCATTTGGAGCCACCCCTGACGGGGTTAACAGTGCGGTAGCCATATCAGCACATTGTTCAATATAACGGAAACATTCAGTACATCAATTTTTTCAAATGATCTTCAACAGTTGGAGTCGGTTCAGGCAGCGTTACTCAGAACTAATACCTGAGGAAGGGGCCAGCCAATTTAATGGGCAGATGGCGATCAGGATAACGCCATCTTCCAATTAGATCGAGTCGCATTCATCACCCTATGTCCACGTCAGTAAACTATGGCTGACTAAGCTGCTGGAAGAATCAGCAAAAGTTGCTAAGTTATCCGGTCTGAAATATTCTTCAATTAAATGTTTCAACTGAACTCACTGTCATAGATATGCACATAACGACGTGGACTATGAACATTCCAAAAGAAAGGAAGGCTAAAGCTGTCAGAGCAATCTCGAAAAGTTCTGTTAGGCCTTCTTTCTTATCGACGTACTTCACATGGTGATGATGCTTAGGAACATGGATAACTTGTTCATGGATGATTGGGTGATGACCTCCTCCATAAGAGCCTGAAATCATTCGAAAATAATCCTCAACCATAAAAAAATTGCATAAACTAAAGCATAACTATATATTCCAGGAAGAATATTATACTACGGATTAATCAATTTGAAACCTTAAGGTACAGGTGGGCAAAATGTTGTCTACTGGGAGGATCTCGAAGTATCGTAGGAGGCTGTGGTTTTGACCATTCTTCGTTTCTCCGAAAAAGAGCTCGAGAATGTGTCATCCGTTTTCTTCTAGCTGCTATAGTTCTCGAGATCTCCTCAGTAGACAACGAATTTTGTCCAACCTATACATAAACTCCACGTGTTAAATGTGATATTTCTACAAGGGAAGTTATTGTTTTGTGTTTCATTCAGAATATCCAATAGCTCGACTATGGGGAGTTTGTTAATTCCAGAGCAAGAAGTAATGTGAATATTGAAATTGAAATTAATTCAGAAATGAATATTAACAAGTTTTACGATCTGAATTGAACTAGCCAGTTTGCCATCGTGAGAACAGCCAAATGGAGAACGTACAACCGAAGAAGAGCAGATTCTGACCATGGTTTCAATCTCATTTGACTTCGTCAGAGCAACACAGCTCCTTCTCCGATTGAAAAACGTTTGGAATCGATGGACCCTAATTAAATACTGGTAGTTGCTTCTGAGTATTATCGAGTAGTAATTCAGCGCCATGCAGTATTAAACGAGATGTCCCATTTTTCCTCTAAATCAGTACGCTGGCCTGCTTATTGCAGAAAACATAGTTCTAAGGAATTGAGAAGGTGGAAGCACGTTCAGTTCACTACAGAAATGATGCCAGAGGTAAAATAATGAAGAATGATCACTCCTTCTCAATTATTTACACGAATGTTGCCTGCAATAAGCAGGGTAGCAGGTAGAAGGGTAGGGTGATTAGAGGAAATATGGGACATATGCCATTGTCTTCGTCTGGGTTTCGATCTGAGGGGATTGAATCGGATCTCGTTTCATACTGCATGGCTCGAGTTCTACTCGATAATACTCAGAAGCGACTACCAGAATATTTAATTAGGGTCCATCAATTCCAAACGTGTTTCCATCAGAGAAGGAGCTGTGTTGCTCGGACGAGGTCAAATGAGACCGCAACCATGGTCAGCATCTGCTCTTCTTCGGTGGAACGTTCTCCATTCAGTTCTCCAGACGATCGCAAATTGGCTAGTTCAATTCGGATTGTAACACTTGTTGACATTCATACCAGCGGGTGGTATGCATTCGAATTTATTCTTATTATTGTATTCATTGCCTCCTTGTTAAGGCGTGATCATTCTTTATTGTTATCAATAGTTTTGTTCTATGGAAATGGTGCAAATGGGGCATAATAATAAAACAACTCACCTCCACCAGAATGCCCCCCAAAGCTTGACCCTCCAAAATACCCAGCACCGCTGCTCGATGGGTGCGGATGTGGATGTGGATATCCCCCTCCCCCAGAAGGAACATAGATGCCTTCCGCACTATGTCCCAGTTTCGATGGTGACGGACTGGGTTTAGGTTGATACGTGTAGCCGTAACCAATTACTTGCTCGTCAAATTCTTCATCATCCTTTACCTCACCCTCTTTAACAACATCAGACCTTTTCCCCATATCATAATGTTTATATATATCCTCCAAAGTTGTGCTCCTGAAACACACATAACTCTCTCATTATAAACAGTTTCTTCCTTCTTATATCAATGCAATATCAAAGGTGTCACTCACTTGGAAAGCCAGTCCTTATAATTCGAAGATCCTTCGTCCTCTAGGAGCCCAGTCTGTGTCGATTTGGATTCAGTAGATTGTAGAGTATTCATGCCAGGGCCGTGGCTTATCACACCCATCCTTTTGTTAATCTTGGACATTGACATATCCTGTACTATTTGCTCAGCTATATAGTTTCGGCATAAATATTCGTTCATCATATGCCTGAAAGTGTTGTCGAGATGAACTTTCTTTATGGAATATACCCGTATCGAAAACAAACAAAAAGTAAAGCTAGTATTATTCAGATTCAAAATTTAACCTTAACTATCTGATTATTTCCTCAGAATGAGACTCATATACTTGGCTGTGAAATAACGTTATGCTGATTCTTTCAAAATTCGAGCTTCATCTGGCGAAAACATTCTGCCATAGGGGTAGCGCCCACCAAAGTAGCGTAGCACTGACATGGCACATACATGGCAAAGGCGATGCAAAATTCTCAGATATCACACATCTGAGTGAAGTGTCAGTTGCGTGAAATATGTCGTTTTCAGTTCAAATCTGAGAATTATGCATCGCTCTTGTCATGTTTGTGCCATGTCAGTGCTACGCTACTTTGGTGGGCGCTCCCACATACAGAGAATATTTGGAGAATTTTTTCAATTTTCTTGAGGTTTAATTTTCACAAAAGTGCACACAAATCTTTCTTCGTATCGGTTATTCATCACATTTATCGATTTTCAACTGAATTTTTTCAATTTCGGCGGTTTTTGCTGTTGACAGCAAAAATTGCGAAACGTTCTGAAAAAGGGGTGTCGCACGAAGCCCTTTAGTGAACCGGGGACGGGCTATATACAGGTCCAAGCCACTTCCGAGGCGAATCAGCCCTAAAAGGTGAATTTACCTAAAAGGTGAATGTACCAAAAAAGGTAGATCTACGGGATTACTAGTCAACATCAATATACTAAAAGGATAAGAACCATAAAAATGATTAAAAAAGAGGGTCTAGGCGAACCGCGAGGGCCGAAGGCCCGAGCAACGGCATAAGCGAACTGGAGGACCGAAGGCCCGAGCTGCGGCCTAGGCCCACCGCGAGGGCTAAAAAAATCTTTGATTACGCCACTCCTCTACATTCCTCGATATCACTGAAACTTTACGAAAAGACTTTTCACTCATAACTAGAAAACAAAAGATGATGCTGTTTTGACCATTTGAAAATCGAAGTCTGCAACGTGCTATCCATTTTTCACTAGCTCTTACGGTTACAGAGCTACCATTCAATACCATCGAATTTTGCCCTCCCTCTACTATTACCTACTGGCGTATATGTGCGTAATAGGGAGATACGAGAAACTTGAAAATTGTATCCTCGTGTGGAGCCAAGAGGGTTTTCAGCATTAAGATATTTTTTCGAAATAATTACTTTTCCTTCGATTATATAAATGATATTATAATCAAAGGAATGAAAAGCGTTATGAGGAAACTAATAATAATGTATAGCTTCTCAATAACTCACAATTAAGAAATAGTGATTGTACAATCGGCACTTCAAATCATCAAATCGATATCTTTCATTTTATCCATTGATAAAAGAAAAAATAAATAACTCCCCGATCTTCACGTTTTGGGACATGTAGACTAAAGCCCGTTTTTAACAGCCTAGAATTCTCTACATAATTTTGGTAAGAAAACGGCAGCATGAATTGCGCATGAATTCACGAGTATATTCTCTAGAGAATTCTCGGCTGTTGCAAATGGGCGTAAAACTTCAAAAATCGAATGAAAAATCCTTCTACTTGCAAACGACTTAAGGGGAAGTAATATCTCAAGAATCTCATTCAAAAACGGCATTCACTAGTTCCTAATTTACGCTTTCAATTTCTTACGTGAAGCCTTGATTTTTTTTAAATTGAAGTAAAAAGGACGTCTTTATGTTACCCCGTCTCTTTTTTTCCAATTTAGTTTTTTTTTGTTATGAGAAAAAAAAGTTGAACTTTAGTGTCAATAAAACTTGTTTTCACAATCATTTTTCGACGGTTTTTCGACATATTTCGATAATAATAACGACAGGGTTACATCGGCGATTCAATTGTTTATATAATGCAAAGATTTTCATAGCGATATATGCCAAAATTACGCTGAAATTCAGGAATAACTGAAAATTATTCAATATTCCTAATATTACCTCTCACGTGATAATTTCTACTTTTCAACTAACTCAGTACATAATTCAGGCTATTGCTCAAAGATGACACATTTTCGTAGTCGTATTTGGGATAGCATCTGTAAAGCAACCAATGTCAATCGTCTTGATTTCAAATCGTATGTACCTACTAAGTACTTCCCCTTAAAATTCGTCTAAAAAATTTAGAAAAATTCGACAAGACTGCCTAGCTCTAAGCTCTGGCCGACTTCTTTTAAAAATTTACATATTTTTGAAAGATTTGCAGCTGGACTCCTGAAAACTGAAACATAATGCCGAATAATAGATACCCCCATCTACTCATCCACAACTCCTCACCTTGTACCTATCTACCTACCAACAAGTCATTCTTCAACACATAAAAAGTAGTGAGAAATTTTATTCGGGTGAATATTTATTTTCGACAAATTTTCTTATACATACAATGTTCCTTACCTGTGATAACCCATTGTGATAAAAGCTTTATCTAAACTTCCCTCAAATCCAGTCACAACCGTTGTTGCATTTGGATACTTCACAGTTTTATTAGTAGTTGGATTCTCCAACATCAACAAAGTGGTCGGCATATAGTCGGGGGAAAGAAAATCATCGACATCTATCACATTTTCACATACACAATAACAGAATACGAGTATAAGATTCAACAGAACCTGAAAATAATTCATGGTATTTCCTTTGAGGATGTCTCTACACGCAATGAGATTGTTGCAAGATGTGTGACATGTATTGATATGGTTGAAAAATTTTCTTAATAGGAAACTTAGCGTGAAATGTCGTTGCATAATGACACTACTTTGTTCTTCCGTTATGAAAAACGGCATAAGATCTGTTAGTTTCGGTCGTTCGTTTCAATTTTAACGGATAATTTACAGAATTCCTCTGGATAAGATGGTCCATTTCATCAACCATCGCATTTTTCCACAACATCACTGGTAAATAAATGTGTTTTTACATTGAAAGAGTGTAGAATCATAAATACGCGATCAATCAACGATTTTTCATTAACATTCTGTCGAATTCCCTTATCTGTGCGAAAATAATGTACGTATAATTACAAATAGGTTTCTAACGAAAATCATACAAGTCATCAATAATTGAGTATATTTATTTCAGTTATTGAGAACGAGAACATTTTTTCGGTTGTGAATTTCCTCCTCATTATGCGCTATACCTATTATTATTATAGGATAATTATTACTTGTCATGCGAAGGAAAAAGAAAGGGAATATTTTCGATAGTTCTCAGTTTACAATTTTTTTTTCCATTCCAGCTATTTTCAGCAGTATGTTCTTTGATATGAATATTCAAATTGACCATAGATGTCGAAGTTCCAGAAAATCGGATAACAGGAATTCTATGACATATTACTCAGAACATCCGCCCCTATTCTACCTTTTCTAACACAATAAAATAAAAAATTGGACTTCGAATCCCCGTAGTTGGTCTTTTATGCTCATGCTTTTAACCTAACGATATAAGAAGAGTGTGAATGAGTGCGTCAGAAACACCTGTTTAAAACTATATAACCACCCGTGCAGATTTCCAGCTGAGTTATGACAAGACTACGTAGCCAAGATAAATCATCGCTAAAAGCTCTTCTGCGAACCCTTCATCGTTACCTAACTACTTTTCAAACGTTGGACACTTGAATGGGATGCTGAGATTAATATATGTCTCAATAATATTCGTTCTTCCATTTATACACTTACGCTGGAAAATGGAACATATTTTTCTTTATTTCGTTCCATATTTCATGAATTATAATTCTTCAGTTATGTCTCTGCAACATAGCGTATGGAATACAATTATTATTTCCGCCCTTGGCCGCACCCAGACAGACGTAAGAGAAACACAGTATGGTCATTGTGTTTTTCTGGTCTGCACGGCTTCTATGCACTATAGACTATTACATGAACCTATTTTCACAAAGATAGATAATATATATCTCACATTGGTCTCAGATATAATAATAAATATAGTTTGCAAGTTTAAATCTGAGTAAACCACTAGGGATAACGAAAAAGAATGTATTTTTCTAATTCATTGTAAACAATTGAAAAAACACAACTTAATAATAAAAACATGCGTCCAAAAATATCGTCTAACTAGACGAATTCGTCGTATCCTGTCATCATCATCATATCCTACCGGCTATGAAATTCTGAATATTCTCTACTGGCGCATAACACTCACCTTCTATTTTAACATATTGTAGAAATATCTTTCAAATCTGATAAAATGATAGGTAACGTTTCGATTCTTTGCGAGAAGCTGCAAGTTTTTGAATAAAAAATTTGCTTCAGAAGTTGACGTCAATAAAATATTAATATATATTCACTCTGCGTATAATGTGGTGATACAAGCTGAGCGCTACGTTCAGACTGAGAATATCAAGCTTAATAATTTCAAAGCCGACTTGAAGACAAATTTTTTTCAATGCAAGTTATTAGAGCTCAGTAAAGAAGCCATTGAAAAAATCAGAATAGAATTCTGACCGTTATCTCAAAAGTATCTGCATACACAGGGTGAGTCAACAGTGCTCCATCGGTCGATCACTTAAGGAATTTTGGTCTAGGAGAGTGATTCAAACTTTGGCGGGATCGACTCCACTTTGTGCATGAGATAAACTTTGCCGTTGTAACACGATACTACTATGCCTTTTCATATGAGAATACTCAAGTCTTTCATCACATTCTAAATTTACATATAATTCTGATTGAAAAATATCCCAATTATCATAATTTCTTCTTGCGCCTTTTCGCGTAGGCCACATTTTCCAAAAAAATTTCACTTGAAACCGGACGAGATAAATCTGAAATGAGAAAAGCACTGAAGTGAAGTTTTATGCACATGGACAAATTCATTCAAATATATTTTTCTACAAGCGTGCGCGTTCAACCCTTTTGCAGCGCGCATTACAAGTTGCAAGAATAAATTGAATTCTGACATGTCTCTATGCACCGAAAGCCAACGATGAAAGATATCCATGTTACCGATATGCAGAATTACGTATATTATTATGTAGGGTGAGTCTTTGACTTGTACAAATATTTCAACAGCAGATTCTTGAGGTCAAAGAAACTCTTTTTTTCTATGCCACTTTTTCCGATTCGGCCCTGATAAAGATATAGCCGTCTTAAATTAGCATAACGAGCTATGCCAACCCTGGAGAAACAAAATTCCCTTAAGAATAACAAACTAAATCTATGACACTACATATCTGTGGATCTCTCAGAGTTGCATTCAGCCAAAATACTTCATTTTCCGAATAGTTTTAGCAGTCCAACTCAGTTTCAAGAGTTGGTTTCTTTGAATTTTTAGTATTTCTCTAGTGCGTAATGGTCATAATGAGAAAACTGCAAGACGTGGGTGATATATTGTGTTCGAAAGAGATTAAAATAAATGAAAAACTTCATTCTGAACTTCATTTCATTCGATAACACCGTTTTTCGGATAGAACTAAGAATATCGTTCTTTTATGGTTTTCCATTATTTTTTTAACCGAGCCGATTCGGAAAAAAAATGGTATAGAAAAAAAAATGCGACTCATTTAGACCTGTGTTCCACCCTCAAAACCTCCTTAGCTCTTTGCTTTCATAATGTAGAGTGTTTACTGACATAATGTCCACAAGTTCTTCATCAAAGAGTCAAACCTAGCAATTTTTTCGATTCTCTGTGGTATCAATCATTCATTCATTCATTGCAGTATCCCGTTACCGGAAATTAATCTACAAAAAGACATAAAAAAAGAACAGACTTATAATTTCTTTGGGCTAAGTGCGACTGTGTGCCCTCCTGTGACTGAAGAGACCCAACCGGGCCAACCGTGACCTACAGATCCTTCCACACTCCGGGCATGGATAGTCACCTACCAGATCTGGCCGCCGCTGAATTCTTCTCGAGTCTCCACTATAACTGTGCACCATAGATCTCCACTGTGACCTGTCTAACGCTAGTTGTTCCCAGTTATGATTGGCATTAATTGACTTTGGGGATTGATGTAGTGTATCCTTAAACCGCTTATGCTGGATTCCTGGTTTCCGGGCTCCCTCTGCCAATTCGCCATACAGAGCTATTTTGGGGAGTCTTGTGTCTTGCATCCTCAGAATGTGGCCGCTCCATCTCAGTCGGCCCTTGTTACTTGAGTCTTAATTGTTGTACAACTCGCGCGTTGCAAGACTTCTGCATTCGAAACTTTGTGAAACCATCTGATGTGCATTATCTGTCTTAGATGACGTTGCTGCGTCGGTTCAAGCTGTTTAATATGTAGCCTGTAGGGAGTCCAGCTTTCGCTTCCGTAAAGAAGCGTTGGGAGGACGACTGCTTTGTAAACAGCTGTCTTGGTCTTCAGATTTAGGTCGTGATTTTTAAATACTCTGTCCTTTAGCTTCCAGAATGCCCGTGATGCCGAATTGATACGGTTGTGTATTTCCGTGTCTAGGTTAGCCCTAGTATTTATGAAGCTTCCCAAGTATTTGAACTGCTCGATCTGTTCTAGGGTTTCATTCTCCAGGCTGATATGTGTTTGAAGGCTTTCTGGGGGACTTATTAGGATTTTGGTTTTGTCGATATTGAGTCTAAGGCCTAAAGCTTCGTATATATGTTTATAGGTGTCCAGCATTATCTGTAGATCCTCTGGGCTGCTAGCGATAAGTGCGCAGCCGTCTGCATATTGGAGTTCCGTGATAACCTTTGAACGGGTTTTTGCTCTGAGGCGCTTCAGTTTAAATAGGCCTCCATCAAATCTGAATCTTATTCCAACACCTCTTACAGGCATACTCATGTCAGCAATTATCGAGACAGCTATGGCGAGAATATTGAACAGTAAAGGCACTAACACGCAGCCTTGTTTTATTCCAGAGTTGGTTAAGAAATGGTCGGTTATAGAGCCATTATGCTGTATTCTAGCGGTGTTGTTGGTATGAAGGTATCAATCAATATACGGAGAACAAGCGTCGTTAGCATGTGACCAGTGAACCAAAGATTATAGAGTTAGGTTAACTCTATAATCTTTGCAGTGAACTCGATGAAGAAATTCTTTATTGAGTTCACTGCATGAGACATGTTGCATATCATGCTTGCGAGCACTTGGGTGCTCGGGAGGGATTAGTGAGTACTGTATTCGATATAGTTCTCGAATGACTGTTTTTAAATACAGAGTGCTCGAGGAGCGTAAGACATTCAAGTGCCTCCACAAGCACTAAGCACTGTGCTTGTGCTTGTGGGTTTAATTTATTTCATAAGTCTTTCTCCTTCAAACATAATTTCCTTATGTTTATTTAAATTGCAAGAATAATCCTATTTGGACCCTAAATCTACTAGACAATAACGCACATCACTGAGAACAAAACCCCCAACAGCCAACCATCACCAATTCATAAATATAATTTTCTTGAAAGTCTGTAATCTTCCGAGAGTCAAGAAAAAAGCTTGTAGAGGAATCAATCAAAATCCAAGAATTTACATATTGAATTCAGTTTTCAATCACCCTGTACTCATAATAATCCCCCCTGGTATCAGTCTGAATGCTTTTCCGCGGCAATATGGTGGGTTATTCACAATCCCCCACGAGATCCATCGCCAAATGGTGCCGCTCTCACTGTAAACAATACAGAGTAAATGCACAATCTCACTGTAAAATGATATCAACCACTTATAACCATTCATATTCCTCATTTGCCGGTGAATCTTGTTAACCGGAGAGCATTAAATATCAAACACAAAGGGCGTTAATGCGGCAATATCTGCCCGTTATGAAATACTCGGCCTTCGTCTGAGTAATGTGGGAATTTTCTAATAGGCACAACATGTGCAGGAGCAAGCCAGTGAATTCAAACAAACAGATTCAGTTTACCCTGAGTACAAGTATTCGCCGAGATTTAAGTGGTTGTTATTTTCAATTATGGAGTCTCTAAAATAACCTCTGAATATGTACTAAAAAAATTTCACATCAAATAGCTTGACAACAGAACACTCTGCTACAGGTTGATAAAATGGGATAAACTGATACTTTATCGTGTTGTGATTGTATTCCGATGTTAATTTTAAACTATAATAACAAATGCTAGTTTTATGCCTTTCTTTTAGAAATCCTGGCATCTGATGGCATTTTTACAGAACCACGCATACCTAGTGTGCATAATATCTTGTAACAATTTGAATGATACTCCTGAAAAATTTCTCATTTTCAACCAACTCTACCCTAGATCCTTAAATTTGAAGCATTAGCTTTAATTCGTTACCTCGCATTATCATTCGAACCATACATTAGCAAACTGATTCAAATCCTTCATTGAAACACTTTTCATTCCTCGTTTAACGGGGGATTAGAATTTTAATCCATCATTAAATTATAATTGACGTTCATACGTTAGAGTTGTAAGGAACAAAATAGACACAAACACCATGGAAATATTGTATCATGCCAAGTTTGAATTTGTTGTAAGCTTGAATCGGCCAATATAATTCAAATATGGAAGATATCGAAAAATATTGGTGAAAAGTTGTTGCAATTGAAATATATTTTCATTTTTCCATTTCAGTCAGTTAGATTATTTCCCTGATTGTATCATCATAATCAGTGGTATATAATATATTATAGTAACTATAAACATATTGAGGTTATGGCCTAAACGCAGCAATGTCTCACGTCTAGCAAATTCTTGTCAAATTACGAAAAGCAAAGATTGAAAAAAAAATAATAGCAGGTATGCTATTCTAAAAACTAATAAATTACAAAAATGAATTAATTTTGAATATTTTTTATAGCGAAACAGTCACACGATTTTTATTCTCTTAAGCTGATGAAAAATTTGTTTCTTTTTCAACGTTGAAATAATTGTTTCTTATTTGCGAATCCGAAAATCTAGACATAATGAAACAAGTTATTAAATGAAATAGAGATATTCGTTGTTTCATCCTTTGTTTAGATTGATATTTTTTTATATTCAGATATTGGTGAAGTATACAGGGTTAGTCTTTGACTTGTTCAAATATTTTAATAGTATATAAATTCTTGAGGTCAACAAAAACACTTCTTTCCTATTTTATTATTTCCGAATCGGCTCGGTTTATGGAATATGGATACAGGCTGTTAAACTGAAATGAATTTCGGAATATAGTTTTTCATTTACTTGATGAATCTTTTGCGAACACAAGATATCACCCACGTCTTTCAGTTTTCTAATTATGACCATTACGTACCATAAAAATATCAAAATTCAAAGAACCCAACTCTTGAAACTAAGTTGGACTCTATCTAGTAATGCATATTTTAACGTTTTGGAAAACAAAAGTATTCTTCATATTTTCTCGTATAATGCCGTTTTCAAGTAATCTGATTTTTCAAAATAAAAAATATGTAAATGTGATATTTGGGAAATTGGATACTATGATGAACGCAACTATGTTTACAATCTACAGATGTCTAGTGGTCTAGTGTCATAGATTTAGCTCATTATTATGAAAGGAGTTTTGTTTCTCCAGGTATTGTATAGATCATTATGAAAACTTCAAATGCTATATCTTTTTATCAGGGTCGTATCGGAAAAAATGGTATAGGAAAAAAGTGTTTCTTTTGATCTCAAGAATCTACTGTTAATTTTGGTACGACTCAAAAACTCGCCCTATTTACAGATATTTTGTTGGTTTTCTGAACAAAAAAAACAGTTTCGATACAAATTAGGTTGCAGAAGTTCAGAAAAATGGGGTAAGAATTGCAAACTGAATTTCAAGTAACAGTATGTTTGGTTCAAATTAAATTTTTCAGCATTGATTCGATTGACGATTCATAAAATTAATTCCGAAAAGATCAACAAGAATGTGATCAAAAAATCTTAAGATTCTGAGTGAGAATTTTGATGATAGCCTCTACAGGTATCATTGTTTTGTCAAAATGACAAATATTTCGAAAACTATTGAAGAATAATATGTGAAAAGTATACAAAAGCATGCAGGAAGTTCCAGAGAATTGAAAAACACAACTGAATATAGTGTGTCCCATTTGAAAAATTAAAGTCAATCAAAAAATCATAGAAAAATTTTACCAAACCTTGACCGCTGCGGAACTAGTGGGACAACCTGTATATTTATAAATATATTATTCAATATAATGTACAACATGTTTGTATTTGTTGTACCATAAATAAATAAATGAACATATCTCCGAGTACCCGCGCTACCTGGATATCCGGACTGCTGACCAGCTCTGTTCCATTAATCTGCGGTCTGACTATTTTCTTCTTCAATTATATATTATAATCAAGCAGTAAATGAATTTTCAGCCATTACAAAACTCTTGCACCTACATCGTTATGGCAGCAACAAATGTGGAGTGCTGACTCGCCGTGTTCCACAAAAATGCGGTCTAACCACTTTCTTACGTTTTTTGTTACTGTTAACTAGTGTACTGACCTCACCTAACCTAACCTAATCTAACCTAACTACTTTCTTACGTTTTTTGTTACTGTAAACTAGTGTACTGACAATTTTCAATCATTACAAATCACTTGTAGAGCATGATGTAATTTTACATATATCAAAGCGCGCCACTGCCAGGTGTTTTACTACCTGATCTTGCGAGTGGGTGCTGACTCATGTACACCCTCAATACTAAAACATATTTAATTATGGGCCATTACAAAACTCTTGCTGATTTTTGTCCCCAGCTCTCGGATTAAAAAGCTGTATCTTGAAAGGGAGGTCGGTTAAAAAAAAATTTATAGGAACTACCCCTGCTTATTTTCATCGAGGAATCATCTCCCTAAGTCCTTCGCATTTCTTTTATATCTGTGAGAATCAATGGTATTGATGATTAACTCCTTCTTTGATAATTACTTAATGAAATAAATTGAAAATTTGAATGCTCTTTTTTTTCTACTAGCTACCCAATTCGAAAGAGTTGCAAATTGTGATTGGCCTAGGCTAGGGGAGCAAATAGTTTCGATTAGGCCCTGGTCATAATGCATCGTGATAGCGATCTTTCACCAAAGAGATGTATAGTATTCGCTTGAATTCAATGATCCTGATCGGTAATATCACTAAGAGAAATATCTACAAAAATCTTCGAAACTGTGAATTCGACAACTGTGTTACCTTCAGATCTCCAATGCCCTCAGGCCAAAACATCATAAGTATTAACTGAAAGAAAACATTTGGAGGACCGCACGCATGGCAGTTAGCGGATAAAGGTGTGAAATACACTTTAGGGCAATTTGAGAACACGCGATTTTCCAATCTCTGACGGCGCTTCCTCTTCCCAGAGATGAGAAAATGAGGGGCGGGATAACAGAAGGGGAGGTACCATAGAGGTGCTAGTTGATTGAGCAAAGAAAACATGGACCAACCAGTGGCAAAACCTGGTCACCTTTATTACACCTCCGCTGATCTTCAGATTACTGTTATCTTTTATGAGTTTCACACTTTTCCCAGGAGCACAATCTCCGATAGGGAAAAGTTTTTATTTTGATTTTCCGGCTTCATCTTGACCTTCCTCGGTTTTTCCAAAATGTCCTCATTGGAAGACGATGCAGTTAGCTCTGCTGAGGAAGGTCACATCGATACTTTGAATTCCGAATCTTCGGGTGAAGAAAACGCAGAAATGCAAATGTGCAGTAAAACAGAACCAAGTAGTTTTTTGAGTGAATCGAGTGGTGCCAATAAATTTTCAATAGACAGCATTCTTGGATTGAATGCTGGAAAGAGAACTGAAATCGTTTCCAGTGAGTTCGACAGTCAGATTTCGCATAAAGCTGAATTTGATAGGCCAACTCCAGTGGATGCACTAAGCATTACATTGGGTGAGTGAAATACATTTTTATCATACTTGCATCATAATCCTTATCCTAACAGCTAAAAAGCATGAGAAATCTTAACAATTCCATTGTCAAAACTGGTACGCAGTGAGTGCATAACTCACTATAATAATTTAGCAATTGAATTAATTTTTAATAATTCAATAATTTGAACAATGGAACTTGCTATTAGTTATAGCAAATTCCATTAGTTAAACTGTATTGTGAACTGTGCAGTATCTTCTGAGACTTTTTAGGTTTTTCACTCCCATCTCTGGAACAAAATGAATTAAAGAACTGAAATAACCGATTTGCTGCTGCAAATTACTGTGCAGTAATTTCAAAATATCCTAATGCAACACTAGTTTCGCCAGTAAAATTCGCTATAAAACACGCTTAGAAACCATAAAACAACTACCTGTTTAAATTCAATGTTGATGAACGCGCTACTATTGAAATCTGCATTTTCACTTGCCCCATAAGAATCTTCCTATACCATTCACTGAAGCTGCTGTTGATGATGCTGTTTTCAGTGCAGGATAAGCTGGTAAATTGCGCTTTTTATATTTATGTCCATATGGACATGGACAAGGAATATTTTCCTGATTGGCAATCATTTAAAAATTAGTATTGACAAATAGTAACTTCTCCTTCTTTACAAACTTCTTAATGCCAACGTTTCAAAACAACACTTTCCCAAGGCTACAATAAAGTCCTAGTTGAACCTTTCAAAATTGTACTGAATTGTCAAAGTTGACCTGGTTCAAACTAAAACTCAACTTCAACTTAAACTGTACAACTGTACCTAAAGGTTCACATAGTGTAGATATAAAGCTACACTTGAATCATACTAAACTAATTTGTACAATATATGTTAGAGAACTCAAAATATTAACACCAACCAGAAACATTATTCAGTCAGTACTATATTATTATATATTATATTATCCTGAATCTCCATATGTACCGAAGTACTTCTCAGAAGCTTTGTGAGCTTGTACGAGTTCGGAGAACCAGTTGTGTGCTGTGTAGGCTTTGTTACTGTGTTCTTACGCCACCTTAAGCAAAGCCATAGACATAACCCCTTAATCTATGGGCACAGCACATGGTTCCCCGGACAAGATCGACTCAGTCTATAGCACAGGATCGAACTCCTTAGTACCTACTTTGCGGTACTAAGCTGACGCTTCAACCACCAAGTAACGGACCCTGTTACTAAATACATAATCACTTATATCAATCAAAGCCTATTGATTGCACCATCAAGTATTCAAGAAGCTTGACGTGGAAATGTGTAAGAATAAGAAGCATACCAATTTGAAGTCATTTAAGGATAATTTTATCTGAAAGTAGGTACTTTAACCTGCTTCGAAACTGTTTTTTTGTGTTGAAACCACATGGATCTATCAATAGAGGTTTGATTTGATCGGGTTTCATAAAAAAATCGATGAACAAAATATTTTGAGTCCTAAGTGTTGCAAGGTGTTGCAAATTGGGTTTTCGAAAGAAAGATCAATTCCGTTCGCATCGTGCTCAGTTCGTGGTAGCTTGAGGAGCTCTCTGGTAACAGTCAGTGAAAACTTCACGAATCTTTGCACCAGGAGTATTGTTCTTCCATAGAGAGTAGCTATAGTTTTACCTCCCATTGGTGGACTCTTGTCTTTTATTGTTTTTTTCCAAGCCTACGAAAAGGTTCAGGTCCAAGAGGTGTTTACCTTGATGACCTTTTTGCCAGTTCATCTGCATTTTCATTTACCTCTACCTCAATGCAATGACCTCAATCCTTCTCGCAATGGTAATATTCCAATGATTTTGCCGAGAAGTTTGTATCAAGAATTAGACCTAATTAGCTCATTAGTCCCACCAAGTTTTTCCACTGAGGGATATTGTTATAACATCTAGCAGACAGCACTTCACTATGAAACTCTTAATTCTGCAAGTTGTGAACCTTCAGTATTTTGTTGTTGTTAGGACTATTGAACAATCTGGCGTAAGTTGTGGTCCTTTTTTGCCCTTTTTCGTATGTATCCTGTAGAGCAACAATCAGAAAAAGGATAGCGAGTACTGTCATGTTGTTGATATATAAGATAAAGAGAAAAATTCGAATTCACAATATGGATATATTTCAGTATTCAATAAATCCATTCTTGTTTCAGACCTAAAAGTTTCTCCTGAAACTGAAGAACTTGATAAGAAGGCAATCGGGTCTACCCAACTCCTGGAACTAGTAAATTCCTCCAAGTTAACGCAAGAACTCAGAAATGTTCCCAACAACCCTTATATGATTTACCATCAGAATCCAGGAATTGCTTCACCTCGACCTCTTTTGTTTCCCCCTTGGTTACATAGCAACGAAGATTTGAAGAATCAAACTGGCATATTTGGATTACAAGGTGAGTAAGAATGTAAGAAAGAAAAATTATCAGAATGTTTGACTTTGGTAACGTCGCAATATTTGTACGAGGATATATTGAAAAATTCTTAGCCTACTATAGAACCAAACAAAATTTCAATGTCAAAATATTTTATAACTCAACATATTCTCCTCCTTATTGGAAACATTTATTACAGCGAACCTGCAACGTCTCTAAACCTTTCAAAAAAAATTTCTTCTTGCTCTGCAAACTAGACCTTCACAGCTATTATTACCTCCACGTTGAAAGAAAATTTATGACCTCTTAAACATTTTTTCAGTTGCGGAAAGAGATGATAGTCAGATGGAACCAAATCTGGTGAATAAGGAGGATGTTCTAGTAATTCAAACCCGAAATCACGAATTTTTTGCATGGCAACATGAGATTTGTGTGCAGGGGCGTTGTCCAGCAAAAACAAAACACCTTTGGATAGCTTTCCGCGTCTTTTCTCTTGAATTTTTTTCCGTAGAGCGGTTTGTTATGTCGAATAGTAATCTCCGGTTATTGTTCTACCCTTATCCGAAAAATCAATCATGATTACTCCATGGCAATCTTAAAAAACTGAAGCAAGAAATTTTCCCGCAGATTTTTGGACACGAAACTTCTTAGGTCTTGCAGAACCAGAGTGGCTCCATTCCATCGATTGTTGCTCTGTTTCTGGATCGTAGAAATATACTCAAGTCTCATCCATAGTAATAGTTAATAGTTCGGTTTAAGGAGTCTACATCGTTTTCAAATTGAGCACAGATCGAACGCGATGCTTCTACCCTTGCACGCTTTTGGTCAACATTCAAACATTTTGGGATCCATTTTGCAACAATTTTTCTCATGTTAAATTGATGTGAACTATATGATGAACGCGTTCGTATGAAATATTCAGTGCTTCAGAAATCCGTTTTAGCCCAATTCGACGGTCTTATAAAATCATATCATGAACTGCATCGATATTTTCAAAGACTGACACAGAAACTGGCCTCACCGATCGGTCATCATCTTCAATGGAAAATTTACCTCTTTTGAATCTTGAAGTCCAATTTTTCACGGTCGCATATGAAGGACATTGATCACCAAGGGTATTAAGCATATCTTCGTAAATCTGCTTACCTCTTAATCCTTTTAAATACAGGTACTTGATGATGGCTCGATACTCCAATTTTTCGATTTTCACAATTGAGGTGGACATCTTCTTTCTTTTAATTCATTGCGTAACTCTGGTTTACTTTTTTGACCTCAAACTTCACACTGACACTTCTAATTAGTTATTGTTCGTTGCTATGGTAACGCAATATTTTTTTATGCATGGAACTGGTCTAGGCTAACTAGATATCAATACATCCTAGTATAATATTGCTCTAACACCTAGTTACAGGAACATCAATTATAATTTAATGGTTCATTAAAAATTAAAACCTACATATTAAACGGAGCGTTTACTCCCCGATATTATAAGAATCAATACAAAGCAAATATCCCCTTTAATGAAAGAACTCTTGAGAAACGAAAGCGAATATTTGAAAATTTCAAATAATGTGTTTTTCTTCTTCGTAGCTGGGTACATATTTTACTTCGGCTATTTAATGGACATCTGTTGAAGTTTCTTCCATTCTTTTCCTCTTTCACACCCACTGTTTTCTCGGAATTCGGTTTCATGTTTGACTATGATTTTGATTTATATGTTGACATATGTGTTAAAACTTGGAACTATTAAAACATGTTAATTTTCTTCCACCTGAAGGTGGCCTGCAACATTATCGGTTAGCACTTTCTGAAGATCACATTTAGGTGAGAATACGACACACCTATGTTCAGCAATTTATTCATCGATGATTATTTTCCGACTCGATTGGTTATTGTAGGTAATCGGGATCTACGCGTAAATCTATAATATTTAATGACTCGGTTTGAACAATTGAATGGTGCTAAATATTTTATTGATGGAGAATTTTGTGCTAATTCAATTATCAACTTAACAGGTTCTTTCTTATCGAAATCACAGGTAATAAATTTGCGGGAAAGCTCAGTCAACGGAGTTCATAATTGATATTTACAAGAGAAATTTGTTTATTGTTATCACTCCCGACTCATATTTTCAAACATTTTTTTTTCGAAATACACTGCTCAAAAATTGAAATGTATATTGGAAAAAAAATTTACTTTTTTTAAATCGATTAATTCGAGTTCAATTTTATATCTCTGAAATACACAGGGTGTCTCTTCTAAGACGAATTGTGCAATGGGTCCCATATTGTTTGTTCAATAGAAGAAAGTATTGAATTTACATTGTCAAATACATCCAGACCATTTATTGATTTAATTAAATTTAATATCCTGTGTTCTCAAAAACAGATCACTAATAGTGCAGTCGTATATTGCAATAGGTATAATAGCACCAGTTGCTTCAACACTAAGTAACGTAATTTTTCGAATATACATATTTCTTTTCAGGTTCATTGCTGAACTGTCTTAAATAAAATGATATCTCAACGTGACAATTTTCCAGAAGGAATAAACTTTTTTTTTTTAAATAGAACGTCATTTATTGATTTTTGTTAGATGTTTGAAAAATTGTTTTCATTCTCGAAACCGAATGACTGTCAAATCCTTGATCTGCAATCAAAGTTTCATCAAATCTGCTGCTAATAATATGAAATCTGATTCCTTCGAAATTCCATATTCAATTATTTTCGATTTAGGGTGATCTAATTGTTTCCAATATAAATGACCATACACATAGATATTCAAAAACATCCAAAATATATTTTGAGCCGCAGTCCTCGTTCAAAAACTCTAAAGGAACCTTTTAACACAAAGGATATAAAGAATTAGAATCTCTAGTGAAGTAAGTTGCACACCAAACAAAAAATATCTGAAGGTCTATTGCATTAAAATTTCTGATTAATTTAGTCATATAATGGTGGTTTTTTCAGATAGGACATAACGCGTTATCAGGTTAATTGCGCATTTTTATTTCAATATGTATCCAAAATAAGGACATGAAATAAGCAATGTTTGAATTATTGTGTTCGAACTTGTTATAGTCAGCCAGATATCTAATAATATATTTTTTCATTTTGGTTCTCACAAGATAGAATTAAAGCGTACTATCATAATTTTCTAGCAACAACTACTCAGTGGACATTCGAGACCACCAAAGAGACAACGTTGTTTACATATTGACACAAATTTTATATCCTGAGGATAGTTAGAAGGCTGTCAAATTAACCATCATCTAATGTGACACACTGGTGTCAAACTCCTGTTCAAACAGTGACAACCATATAATTTTAAATTCATCGTTTTTATGCAGCCGCTTGTCTTCCAGTAATTCCACCGGCAAACAAGTTTAAGACGTCTCTTTCGATTCCAATTAGCACCAATGCCCAACGAATAAACACGTCAACCTCGTTTAGTAGTTTTATCTTACAGCTACTCGAATATCGAAGTATTCCCAGAATAACGTCTCATATAGATTTTACTACTTGATGTTGTAGAAATTATGTGTAAAAAAATAACTAACAGACAGTTCCATATTCAACTTTAAGGATACTTTGTTTTTGCCTAAGAAGAGATATTGCAAAATGCTTGAAAATTGAAAAGTTTTTAAATAAATTGAATAATAATAATTCAATTATAAATTCCATAATAACTATATAAATTCATTTATAGACCAAACATTCTCCAGTACCTAGCGAATAGAATTTTTCGGAAAAAAAAGGATTTCAATAAAATAGAGTCTCAATATATTGACCCCGAATTTTATGCAACAAACCAACCTATAATTGTTCAATAACTAAAATTTTCCTGTAGACTTGTTCTAAAAATAAATCATGTATATTTTCCATACTTAAGGGAAGAGATTGAGATCTGAAAAGGATTTTCATCAAAAAAATTGAGTTTTCAACAATCTGCTTTCAAAATGGATTTGCTGGGTAACTCTCAGAAAAGGAAATAAAGGATTCTTGCAAACGTGTAAAACTGTTTCTGGATATTAACCCTCATTCTACGAAGAATCTGTGAGAGAGCAACCAAACAGCCCCACATAATTAAATAGTAGCACGCGATCCTAACATTTTCAATATTTTCGTTATTGTTCATTATCTGGTTGTCCAGAGAATGAATTTCTTTCTTTTGTGTGATTGATTGAACTGATTTTCACAACCTTTTATGGACTTTTTCTCTGTCTACCAATACAATAATATGAATGATAATCGTTTAGAGGTATATATCCCACTCAGCATCGACTATACCTACCTTTCTATGTCTGTATTTTCAAATACAGAGTTGCACATAAAAATTAATTCGCCTTTGATGGTGAAATCATGGACGAATAAGTTTATACTTTGTAATGAATCCCAGTTTTATGAGGAAAATTGGAGTTCATTTTAGTGCATTCCTTTCGTTTTACATTTTCCGCCTTTGAAAATATTTAATTCTCAAATATTCAGTACGTTCATTCCGATAGGCAGAGTAAATGTAAAAAACCGTTTATCTGTGTTTAACGTGGTTTTCTTGCATGCCGTTGAAGATTTCGACGTTTTTCTGATGTTGATATGCGATAAACCGGAGATGACGACGTTTTTCATTCTTGTCGCATTCTGAAATTTTCTGATTTTTAACGTGTGAGGGGATTCGCCTATAAAAGCAAATTTTCCCCCGCGACGGTGACTTTTGCTCTTTTACTTCAGTCTTTCACTTGGTGACTTCTACTTTTGATTCTGTTACTTCAGTCGTTTTTACTGCTCTTTTACTTCAGTTAGTTCAATGCTCCGTACTTTCTGCGATTCGACGTTTAAGAATAATTTTTGTGTTGCTAGCATCAGTGATATTAAGAATTGATTTTTAGTTTTTTTCCTTTGATTTTCCCGAGTGCCTGAAACAAAGGAGGTAGGTCCCCGTCTTTACCGTTCAGTTTCTTTGTTAGACCTACACCGGTTACTTCTTTGACTTTGACACTGCTGTACTGTATCGCTTTCTGTTATATTTTATCGTTCTTTACCCTGTTTCGCGAGTCTGACTTTTCCCTTCGCTATCAGTCATGGTGCGGAAGCCCTTGGGGTACTGAAGGGAAAGTCCCGTCAACCCCCCTGTCCGCGTCATAAGTGTTGAATCCGAAATCTCTTCTTTTCTATCAGTCATGGCGCGTTATAGCCCTTGGGGTAGAGAATAAGAGATACCGCTCGTCGTCAGTGAAATCCCGTAGTTGCGCTAACAATATACCTTTTCTTCGCTATCAGTCATGAAGCGTTATAGCCCTTGGGGTAGCGAATAGAAGTCTCGAATAGACCCGCCCTGGTTGTGTTTCATTTCTGGAGAAATACAATTACATCCCGATACCATATAGCAAGTCCTTAGTATTCATTCCGTCAGTTCTGGTTGGCGCATTTTATTGAACCTTTGATTTTTTTCACTGCACCCGGTATAAACTTTATAAAGTGCTCGTGACTGGATAGAATTTCCCGAATGTATGTTCGCTTATAGATTCGCTCATATTTCATACCTACACATATCTCCCTTGTACATATAATCAGTTTCCGAAGGTGTGAATAAACTAGTACATAATTTGATTTTGACTACTTCGTTATCGCTACCACCCTAGATAACAGCGAACTCTGTCTCCGACTAGCAGCTACTCTGGTAGGTTTGCTATTCTTCCTAGTGAAAAGAATAGCTGGCGCTCGAGATAAGTATTCTCCGAGGTAACCACATTACAACTTCTAATAATCTGAAAATCATATTTTTATTAATTATTTCATACTTCTTGCAAACACTACTATAGGAGAAGGGACGAAAATAAACATTCCAGCCATCATAAAAATATACAGGAGTACAGGGTGAGTCTTTGACTCGTACAAATATTGTAACAGTAGATTTTGGAGGTCAAAAGAAACACTTTTGTTCTTTGCCATTTTTTTTTGAATCGGCTCGGTTTTTAAAGATACTGGCTGTTGAAAAACCATAAAGAAATTGCTCAAAAATTGAAAAGTATCTGTGAAATGTAAGAAATTGTGAATACAACGCTGTTTCAAAGATCCACAGATGTGTAGTGTCATAGATTTAGCTAGTTATTAATAATTTCGTTTTTCCAGGGGCACAGCTCATTATGAAAATTTAAAATGGCTTTACCTTTTTATTAGGGCCGAATCGAAAAAAATGGTATAACAAAAATTGTTTCTTTTGACCTCAAGAATCTACTGTTAAAATATTTTTACAAGTCAATGACTCAATCTGTATATACAATAATGAGGATAAATTCAGATGCATACCACCCGACGATATGAATATCGACAAGTGTTACGATCTGAATTGAGCTAGCCAATTTGTCATCGTCAAGGCCCCCAAATGGAGTACGCTCCACCGAAGAAAAGCAGATGCTGACCATGGTTTCGGCCTCATTTGGCCTCATCAGAGCAACATAGCATTTTTCCACGGTGGAGAACGTTTGGAATTGATGGAACTTTATTCAATGTTGTCATGTTCTGATGGGTATTATTTACCCACAGCGCCATCCAACATGAAACGGTATCCGATTCAATCCCCCCCAGATAGAAACCAAGACGAAGACAATAGCATATGTCCCATATTTTCCCTAATTCAGTACGCCGTGGAAAAATGCTATGTTGCTCTGATGAGGCCAAATGAGGCCGAAACCATGGTCAGCATCTGCTTTTCTTCGGTGGAGCGTAGTCCATTTGGGGGCCTTGACGATGACAAATTGGCTAGCTCAATTCAGATCGTAACACTTGTCGATATTCATATCGTCGGGTGGTATGCATCTGAATTTATCCTCATTATTTTGTTCATTGCCTCCCTGTTAGGCGTGATCACATTCTTCTGTATATACAATGTTTTCAGAATAAAAAAAATTTTAAATGTGATTTTTTTTCAGTAGCAAAAACACCAAACCGCAGATCAAGAAAACCTGTGCTGGACAGAAAACCTAGACAAGCTTACAGTGCCAAACAGTTAGAGAGGTTGGAAAGCGAATTCAAAATTGACAAATACCTCAGTGTTAGCAAAAGGATGGAATTGTCAAAAGCATTGAGTCTTACTGAAGTACAAATAAAAACATGGTACGTATGATTTCAATATATAGCGATTCTCACTTCTTGAGCATATTCTGCGTGTGTTTATTGTGCCTGAAAGTTGCATGAGGAATAATATTAATCAATTGATTTGAACTTTTCTTCGCCATAAGTTTCATTTCTTTGCAAGAAATTAAACTGTAACAAATCATCTTCCCTTCTACAGGGTAAATCTTTGACTCGTACAAATATTTTAAAGGTCAAAAAAAAACTTTCTTTCTCTACCATTTTTCCGATTCGGCCCTGATAAAAAGATAAATCCATTTATTCCATTTTAAGTTTTCATAATGATCTATGCAACCCCTAAAGAAACAAAATTCCCTTCAGAATAACTAGCTGAATATGTGATACTACACATCTGTGGATCTTTTAAACAGAGTTGTATTCAGCCAAAGTACCCAATTTTTCTAAATTTAACACTTTCAAATTTCACTTTTTAAATTTTTGAACTTAAAAACAGTCTGAAACAGCGCATTATCTGAGAAAATATGAAGAATACTATTAATTTACAAATCGTTCTTATATTCATTAGATTGCGTCCAACTTAGTTTCAAGAATTGGATTCTTTTAATTTTTGGTATTTTAATGATACGTAATAGTCATAATGAGAGAACTGAAAGACGTGGGTGATATCTTGTATTCGAAAAAGATTCATCAATGAAAAACTGTATTCCGAAATTCATTTCATCCGATAAAACCGTTTGTGAGATAACATTTTTTTATGATTTTCAACAGCCTGTATCTCTTAAACCGAGCCGATTAGGAAAAAATGGTAAAGGGAAGAAGTATTTCTTTTGACTACCAGAATCTACTGTTAAAATATTTGTACGAGTCAAAGACTCGCCCTGTATGTTCCTCATAACCCAGGACATTTCAACATTTTCAATATTCACGAAGGAAAGTATCTAAAGTTTTCCTGTTTTTCAGGTTCCAGAACAGGAGAACAAAATGGAAAAAGCAGCTTACAACAAGACTGAAAATTGCACAAAGACAAGGGCTTTTTCCTCCACATTACTTTTCCTCTTCTCCAGGTCAACAATATTCGGCCATTTTTAATCCGTACTATACTCATCCTGTATCTTGTATGTTCGGTTTACCAGCTGTCGAAGACGTGAGCACAATCCCTTCTTCTAGTGAGAATTTGAGGCACGGAAATTGATTGACTTGTTGATTTCGTTTACTTTGTAAAAATTTGTATTATAGAAGATTAATTTTTAAGTTTCAATAAACTGTTGTTTTTAATATATTTTTATTGAACTTTGGACAATGCGATATTATACAAATGCGGTGGATTTGGAGGAAGATGTATCTTCTGCATTGAGCTAGTCATGAGTAGGTATGAAGTTTTATTTGAGAGACATTCAGTTGATCTAAATGGATAGAAATTCACTTGAATATTATTTAATTTTTACTGGATACATTTCATTCAAACACTGAGTCGATGGGAAAGTGTTTCGAAACTTTTTCTTCTTAGATTAGTCTTAGAGTTCCCGAGGAAGTTTTTGGAGTGTTTCCAATCCTTCATCACCCATACTTTGGAAATTCTTAGGATCAACAGATGAAGATGTGTTATAGGTACTCCATTTTTCTTTCAAAAACTGTTATTGATTCAAAATTTACTGCAGAATTCATTATTGATTGAAAAACATCATTTTCTTCAGATTAAAAAATGTGCCACATCAAGATGAATAACTTATACCAGATCCTATCGATAATATAATCAAATGAAAAAAAAGTCATTGTCAATACATGCGCAACCTCTGGACATCCTCGACAATCAAATAACAACAAAACAATAAGATAATAATTTATGAATAAACGTGAAACGTAATTCAGAAGAAGGGTTGGATTCAGAGCTTTTTTAAGTCGTCTTTAAAAAAAGTCATTTCAGGATTAAAAGGTGACATGTCTCGGAATTTTCTGGAAAAAATGCATAATACTGAGATACTAAAGTTATTCCATTTGGCTGATTCACACTGTATTTGTGGGACTGGGAAAAAACGAAAAATTACATTTATATTCAACATTCAATGTATTAACCACATACTTGTGCTTCAGAGACTAAGAACAGTTCAACTAAAATCCTTACAACATAATTTTTCAATCAGATAATATTCTGTACAGTGAATAACCCGAAATTCATTTTGTCAGTATGGATATACACTAAACATAGCTGTTCGAGAATCAAAATTTGATGTTATAAAATTCGAAAGACTGCTTCAAATTTCATACATCCTCTCAAGATGGATTCATCTCGAAGATAATTCAAACTGAAGATATAAGTTGTTAGGCACATCTTTTTGGATTATCTTCATTCACTTTGGTCCCAATTTTTCTCTATCTTAAAATATTCAATGGTACCAGCAATACCCTATATCGTTAAAACTGAACCTTACTAAATTTTCGAGAAGAAATAGAAAGGCCAATTTCCAAACCTAATTCAATACTCCAATGAAGATATGTTTAAAATATGTTGCTCGAAGTCAACAATTCAAATAAAATTCTATCTTAGCCAATGGACCATCGAAAACTCGAATTTAATAATCAACTTCATCTAATGATGGAGCTACTCGGGCTTAATCACTCATTTTGTTGTTTAGTCCTATATATATACAACTTAGTTTAAGGGGAATGTAACTGCTACAAAATTCTTACAAAAACTTCAATAACACCTGAAAGTCACAGTCTGGTTATCATCGTTATCACCCTATATATAATACTGCAAGTTAATAGATATCATTTTTGCTCTTGATGTCTCATCATTCTCTATTTTCGTTTTGTCGCTGAATGTGAATTATCCAACCTCAATTCTGATATCATCTGCAATCTCTTATTAAAATTGAATTTGTCGATGGTTCATAGGCTTTCTACCTCATCACGAATTAAAAAAATAAATACTAATAAATAGACTTAAAAATAGTATACACTAATAAATAAATAAAAATAAACACTGATCTAATGTACACAGCTATGAATATTACTAGACCAATAAGACATGAAGTCCAAAATGAGAATAAGAGTAAGCTATCAATATTCCAAAGTAGGTTGTAATCTATACAATTATCACAAATATTTATTAATTTATCATTTCTAAACTGAAACAAGGGGTGTCACTCCAATGCACCTTTTCCTGTATTGGGTAGCAGAAGGCATAGCAGTCCACTGGCTGAAAATATAAAAAGACGAAATTATTTTACCTTCCCGCTATGTGAAAAGAATGACAAATTATGTCTGATCAAGTGAAAACTCACCAAAAAGCATCAAGGAGAAAATAACCACTGGCACCACACAATTTAGATCGATCAGGAATCCAAAGAGCAAATTTCCCATCAAGGCTCCACCTCTACCACATGTTAGAGATAATGCTGCTGCCATGACTCTGATAAATGAAAAAATTGGTGGTTGAATTATATCGACAGTTGAACTTATCCAATTATAATTAAAAGTTAGGAGAAAAGTTTAAATACCATTAAGTGAAAATCGTATTCTGGTTAATAATTTAAAAAAATATGTATTTTTTCTTGATCCACTCAATATTACCTCAAATTTGTAGGGAATAGGTCCACTAATACGCAATAAACTGTACTTATGCCAAGACTGGTCAAGGCTTCGAAGATACAAGATAGCACCAAATTAGATAAGGATGAATTCACGAAGTAGAGGCCCATTGTAACAGCACTTGCCACTAGCAAGCTAAAAACTGAAACACAAAACGTATTAAGTTGTAATAAATTTCTCATCGAATACTGGAATACTGGAAAAATAATTATGAAACAAGTTTTTTAGGGTATATGATATAAAAATACCAGTACCAATGATGTGAATGAACATATATGTCCATACGAGGATGTATTGATATCTAGTTAGCCTAGACCAGTTTCATGCATAAAAAAATATTGCGTTACCATAGCAAGTAACAATAACTCATTGGAAGTGTCAGTGTGAAGTTTGAGGTCAAAAAAGTAAACCAGAGTTACGCAATAAATTAAAAGAAAGAAGATGTCCACCAAATTTGTGAGAATCGAAAAATTGGAGTATCGAGCCATCATCAAGTACCTGTATTTAAAAGGATTAAGAGGTAAGCAGCTTCACGAAGATATGCTAAATACACTTGGTGATCAATGTCCTTTGTATGCGACCGTGAAAAATTGGACTGCAAGCTTCAAAAGAGGTAAATTTTCCATTGAAGATGATGACCGATCGGGAAGGCCAGTTTCTGTGTCAGTCCCGAAAATATCGATGCAGTTCATGACATGATTTTATCAGACCGTCGAATAGAGCTAAAACGGATATCTGAAGCACTAAATATTTCATACGAACGCGTTCATCATATAGTTCACGACAATTTGAACATGAGAAAAATTGCTGCAAAATGGATCCCCAAATGTTTGAATGTTGACCAAAAGCGTGCAAGGGTAGAATCATCGCGTTCGATCTATGCTCGATTAGAAAACGATGTAGACTTCTTAAACCGAATTGTTACTTTGGATGAGACTTGGGTACATTCCGACGATCCAGAAACAAAGCAACAATCGATGGAATGGCGACACTCTGGTTCTCCAAGACCTAAGAAGAATGTTCTTGCTTCAGTTTTTTGGGATTGCCATGGAGTAATCATGATTGATTTCTTGGATAAGGGTAGAACAATAACCGGAGATTACTATCAGACATTACTGACCACTCTACGGAAAAAAATTGAAGAGAAAAGACGCGGAAAGCTATCCAAAGGTGTAGGTTAAGAATTTTACAATATATCCTCGTATATATATATATATTGATGAAGTCAGATGTGAAATTTTTCAATGGGCAAGCTATTAATGGTTTTGAATTTCAATCAAGCATTCTGTATTCGCCTTTTGATGAAACTTCTGTTCACGAAGTGATTCCAAATTCGGAAGCAATGTTGGCCAAAATATTCACGAGACCACGACACTACTGCAAGACTAGTACAAGACTCGAGACGCTAGCAACGTCTCGTCAATGTAATATCAAGTCTAGTCGTTTGCTCGAAAACGAGACCCTCTTTGGGCATCACTTTCTCTACCTTCATCTTTCACACAGAGAGAGAGAGAGAGAGAGAGAGATATTATTAGGTGTGGTAGATATATACGAACATTCACTTGATTTTTTTATTGACGTGCAGTGTGTACACGAAAAAAAGATTAGCCGATCTAACATCTAGGAGAGTTTAAATTGTGATGACTGAATGGTCAATATTATTTCGTTTAGAATATTGACCAATTGTTTTTTTGACTGGGAATTAAATTAAAGACCTAGGATTTCCGTATTCTTTTCATTATCTTGAAACTTGGGCATTTTATCATGGAATAGTTCATTTTGTTACGTGAAAGGCACACCCGTCATTAGTTTGTTGTTCTTGATGTTGGCACAGTTTGCTCGGCGTACATTTTTTTCAAATTCCTTATTGGAATTGAGGGGCAGATAATTTGGTCATCTTGAATATGGGATTTTTAGTAAGATGGTTTATTTTGATGTCCTTTTTCATTTTTCAATCTTTGTTAAATTCAAATTCTTGAAAATATTATCCTTTCTAGAAGACCTACGACTTTTACCAACTCACCTAAAAAGAATTTAGTTCCGAGCCTATGAACACAGAGCGGTAACCAAAAACTGGTAGGAATACAAGCAATTCCTATAATGATTGTGTGGAAGAAGACGTTATCACTGATAGGTTGACCGCAGAATTCTTCATCTATCACTGTTCCGTTCGTTGTAGGCAACACTACGGATGACACTTCACAGACTGATGCACTTTCGTTAGGATGCAAAGATTCGAATTCCTCGAATCGGTTGAACAGTTCAGGGAACCAAATCATCAAGGTGTAATAGCTGGAAAATCAAAGAAATATACAACTTTGTATTTCAGTCCATACTTAAGCTCAGATTATACCTAATTATTATTTCTAGGCACTTTTGTAGTGCTATACATATGAGTTATTTAACCACTACAGGTACTTTATCACAGTAGGTGAAGGTAAACTGAAGATGCTACTGTGATAGCGAAACACATATCGTGGTCGAATTATGTAAGTGAAATCATGGAGATAATACAGTTTTTGTTCAATTATGGATTTTTATTCAGTATCAGCCACATCAATTCAAGAATTTTATCATGCATTCGTTATACAGAGTGAGTAAAGGGTAGGTAAAGCACGAAATTCATAGTTCGGTGTTTATATTTTGTAGAAAAATGCTCGAATAAGTGAATTTTTGTTTCAAACTGCAAAATGCTGAATTAATGAGATCATAATGAAATGACTTTGAGGTAAAATAAATACTCTTTTTCTTCTTTTTTCACGAGCATTTTTTGTGAGGATTTCATGAACTATTTCAGTTATTCACCTTGTAGTCAATCCAAACTGAATGAGACAAGTAATGATAGTGTAGCGTAAATGAGGCGGTTTACACAGAGCTTTTGTCTGCTCCCAAATTTCTCGTAATAACATTCTGAGTTCTTTTGGTTTTCTGATCCTCAAACTTCTGATACTTCTCGAAGACTGCTGGGAAACAACGCTCATGGTTCTCACCTTCTCCCTCAAACTCAAAACCTGAAACAAAAAAATATTTCATTTATAAATATAAATAAAATTGGGTCCCTGTTTTTCGGTGTCACCGCATAACGTAAAAACGGCTGAATCGATTTTATGCAATACTTTTTGAAATCCTCCTCTTAATTCGTAGAATATAAGGGATTACAAATAAAAAAAATTGCCAGGTAAACTAGGAAAATCAAAAAACTAAACGAGACTTTGATTTCACCCATAAGTGTATGTTGGTAGTCTACCCTTCACGGACAAATGGCTGATGACATGTGACAAATGAACAATTTAATGATCTGAATTGTTAACATGAGTATATGACACTAAAAAAAATACATATTTCATTTTCATATCGTATGAAAGACATACTGAAAAAACAAATAAAGTATGATCATCAAAACCATTATAAAAATTACTCTTTTTATTTTCACTCCCAATTCACTTCGATTCATGCTGTTGAACAGCATGCGAGAAATAGAAATGTAATGAAGAAGATTTCAACTCACTGGATATGATGCTGGGTCATCCCCAGTATTTGCAGCGTACATTTGGCGAAGCACTTCCAGTGCTTCATCTGGTTCCCCACACTCCAACAAAAATTTGGGACTTTCAGGGAAGAAGCAAAGCCACATACCGATGAAAAGACTCAGAGATGAGCAGACGGCTACGAAAAGATTCCAACTTGCGAACTTGAAATTCTCCGTTTCATAAGTGAATTCCATAGGAATTATAATCCAAGCAATACCTGTAAATTACAGTTTGAAATAAAATTTATATTATGGGTCAAATACATAAATTTATTTATTTTTTCATTTAGTTTCCATATCTTTATTATCTACAAATTGGTTCCTTTTCTTTCTGATTCCCTTTTTTATATTTAAACGCCTATATAATTTCTGAACTGTTGAATCGATTTCGACGAAATTTTGCCAGCTCATTGTTTTTGCAACATTTAAGACAAATATATAGCAAAAATCCAGAAAAACATTGGAACGTATTAGATCATTAATTTTTTATGGCGGGATACCAAAACATCACTCTGTACATGAAAAAAAAATGTGATCCTCAGTTTCGTGAATTGAAAAAACAAAATAACTCTCGAAAAAATCGACGACTGATGATTTCAATGATATTTGAAACTATGATCATGAATGAGGTGAGCACAACCAACCCAGTTCATTATTTACCTGGTAGACATATCACTCCAAGAGTCCAAAATAATTCCATCCAGCACAAAATTGTTTCGCGATATTTTCCTGGTTGGAATTCTCCCAAATAGGGAAAACATATTCCCATAGCACCTGTGATCCTATCGGAAAAAAAATATTTATCCGACATTCCAGAATTATATATTGTATGAAATTTTGACAAAAGATATCATACTTACGCGAAACCGTTGAAAAATCTGAATAACATGAAGAGCCAGTATACTTGTGACATACTAGATAATATTCCACTGATCCCATCCATGATCAAGGCACCTATTAATACTGTTTTTCTGCCTTTTGTATCAGCTAAGCATCCCCAAAAGTAGGAGCCTATGACCATACCTGAGAAAAATACAATACATAAATTATACAGGGTGACACTTTGGACTTGCCAGTCCAATTATGTCACGACAAGGATGTTTCAGAGAACATGCCGGGACAGGTCAATTTCTATTCGTAGGGAGGGCATATTTTGAGCAGAATTATAAGCCGAAATCTCCTCAACCCTAGGTGTAGGACCTATCACTTCTAAATTCTCAATAAGGAATAGGGGGTGTGGGGTGAGCTATATCTCAATTGAAAGATCACTGGACCCTCTATATGAATACTATGGTTTTCAAATTTTTATTGAGTCCTTGAAGTAGTTACAGGGGCTGACAATTTGAAAACTTGCCAAGCCACTTTATGTTTCGACAAGGATGTTTTCAGAGAGAATGCCGGAACAGGTCAATTTTTATTCGAAGGGGGACATGTTTGTAGCAGAATTGTGAGCCAAAATCTCCTCAATCTCAGGTGTAGGGGTTGTCACCCCTAAATTCTTATTATGGAACAATTTATGTTTCGACAAGGATGTTTTCAGAGAGAATGCCGGAACAGGTCAATTTTCATTCGAAGGGGGACATGTTTGTAGCAGAATTGTGAGCCAAAATCTCCTCAATCTCAGGTGTAGGGGTTGTCACCCTTAAATTCTCAATATGGAATAGAGGGTGAGCTATACCTCAATTGGAAGACAAAAGTATTATGTAGAGCGACATACTGTCTTCCAATTGAGGTTTAGCTAACCCTCTATTGCCTATTAAGAATTAAGGGGTGATAGCCCCTACACCTAGGTTTGAGGAGATTTCGGCTTACAATTCTGCCCAAAATATGTCCCCCTCCGAATAAAAATTGACCTGCTCCGGCATTTTCTCTGAAAACATCCTAGTCGCGACATAATTGGCCTGGCAAGTTTTTAAATTGTCAACATGTATGTTCAATAATTATGAAAAAGTTGGTACGGCGGTTGCTCGAACTCAACCTGTATATCAATATCCAATTACGTCAGACTTTGCAGCAGTCTACCGTTCTTAGTCTCGAACCAAGATTCAGTAAAAAAAATTTCCTTTGAAAATATTGAAGCGTTCTCATTTCTTTGATATTAATGCAAAAGCACGATTCAATATATAATAATGAATTTGAACCAGAAATTTATAAAAAATATTAACTACATGATGGCATGCCATCTCAGCTCGTAAGCTGCGAAAAAATACGATTACGTGATTATGAAATTATTAGAAATGGAAACATTTGGTACTTAGGTACTTATGAAAGCTCTGTACCTAATGGTTATTTGGTAATGTGCAAATTTCAAAGTTAGCCATCACAAAATTATTTTTGAAAAGATTCAATTCATGAAATATTTAAATCGGCTGATTAGGTACAGATTACACTTATAATATGAGATGACTTACCAAGCATGGGGGCCGCAGTGAGCCAGCCTTTGTCTGAAGAAGACATCTGAAAATCGCATGTCGCTGAAGGGAGAACAAATGAAATAATAGTTATTCCAATGGCGGTGTTCAAGTATATAAGGCCACATACTGTGAGCAGAGTGAAATGAAACTTCCCAAAACCTGCAGATAGGAAAATATAATATTAATGTAATGATTTATTTCAAATAACTCAACAAGCATTTCTTGAGTAATAATTATGGAAGTTGTAAAAAAAATTAAGAGATGAGACCCCAGTTAAAAAAAGACAAGAGGTAACTGTATATCTTGTTTGTGACGAATAATATATGAATAAATAATATTACAGAACATAACTCTGTAAAACGCCTACAAACTTGAAAAACTGTTTACAGAACATATATGATACCTATTTCAATGAATATGTATTGATTGATATTATGATATTATTATTAAATAAACACCAAGCACTTTTTTTTTCCTAGGATTATATCATTTTCACATCAAACACATACCTATGGTTTGAAAGGTGGTATGGTTTATACGAAACGAAAATACAAAATGAGTCAGCATTATATTTTCTGTTTGTTTCGAGGATACAAACTTCACAAAAATAATTACCTCTGATTTCGATATTTTGAAGGTTCTTAATTTTATTCGCTCTAGACTATTTTGATTTGTCTGAGAGTGCAAAAATTATTAAATCAATAATATTTCGAATTCAGTACACAATGAGTGGAGAGCCGAATAAATAAAGTTTTGGGTGCTCCGAATAGAATTTTTCAAAAAAGTTTCACTCGATAAAATTAAATTTTTTTCGAAGTATAGATTTTTAGTGCAGAAGTCAGAATATGTATAGTCCATTCGAAAATGATTGACATCCCAGTAGGCATTGAAAGTCCAGACGCAGCTATCAAGCTGCGATCAGATATTAATCTGATCACAAAAGATTTTCAATACTTTATGTATTTCTCTTTCGTTTTGAATCCGCCTGTACAATGGAATTCAAGATAAAAAGCTGAAATGAAGGAAGTTCAGATTTTACACTAAGGCAGCAAATATATTTTTTTTTCACCTGGAAGAGATCTCAGCTTCTATCCGTGTTTTCTTACTTCGATATACTAGTAGCGTTGAGATCTCTTCATAGGCGGAATCAAATACCACAATAGATCGATATGGATCAATTTTCCATTAGAGAAACAGAAGGCCGAGCAGCCAATATCACCATTCAAAAATAGCGTGCGTGAGCACCAATGAAAACACGAATTCGACATTTATATAAACTCATATGTGGGTCAAGTTTAGTATTGAGAATAATGGCTGTTTGAATAATTCGATCTGAATGTTTCATTTCGTTCACGTCCTGTGCGTTTATTTAAATAGCTTTCATGTAGTAGTTAATATGTATAGATCGATATCGTATCAGTCACTTACACGGCTTTATAAATTAGGAAGATGTTAAACACGTTTGGGTTAATTGAGTAATTAGTACCGTATTCAGAAGCAAGAAAGGTTGTAATTACGGATGACCGAGGAAATATTTCTCCGAACTGCTTCTGGGAGTTTGTCTATACTTATTTGTATAATGTTTGTTAATGAGTAAGCAGGTAACAAACATTTAGTGATGCCCACGAGATAAACGAGACGAGACTTTACTGAAGTCTCGTCTCGTCTAGCCAATAAGACATCAAGTCTCGTCTTGTGGGCTCCAGTCTCGTCTCGTGGGCTCTAGTCTCGTCTCGTGGAATTTAGTCTCGTCTCGTGGACTTTAGTCTCGTCTCGTAGGCTGAAGTCTCGTCTCGTTTTGAGTTTGTTCGAGAGTCTCGTAAAAATCTCGTAGTCTCGTCTGTATGAATTGGGAAAATTTAAGGAAACTATTCGAAGAGGAGACATCTGACATATATCAATGTATGAAAGAAACAGAGCTTTTAAAATAGCAGTATTCTGGGTGTTTCATAACTATTGGGGCATTTTCTATGGAGAATAATAATTTGAATCGAAATATGACGATGAGATCAAGTAGGACTCAATGAAATATTGCTGTAAAAAAAAAACAAAGTTTTCGCTTTTTGCTTTAAATTTAAGCGTTTATTTCTCAATGTCATCAAAATCGGCACAGAGTCATTGTCATTACTTCAGGAAAGTCATCTTATTTTATGTATTACTTCAAATTTTTGTTATAGCACCCCATGAATGATTTCTGATGATGAAATAAAATGGTCCTTATTCTTGACGAATCTTCCTAGTGATTTCTATTGGAACGTAGGTTTTAGGAATCATATGTAAATAATATTGCTGATATTGTATGAACACGATTATTTTACCAGTTTACCAGTTTTTGAAAAAAACGCAATTGAAGACTTCATTGTCTTAGAGGGAAATTTCGATTTTATTTATATCATGAAAAGTATGCTTTCGTCAGAAAAATGTCGCTGTGATGCTAAGGGAAATTTCTTCAGGTGAATTATTTTTACTGTGGCCTTATAATCTATTGTCGTTCAACTCTAACACCATGTATGCTTTTCCCACATCAACAGCTTTTCACGGCATATTTGGTCCTTTCGCTATATTTCGATCATTTGTGTATATCCCAATAGTATCATTTCTTTAAAAATATGAAGAATAACTGACCCTAGGAAATCGTCTACAAATAGAAAATTCATCTCATTTTACCAATTCATTGAAGGCCGATAAAGGGTTTTGCTGCAAAACGCAAAATCCAAACTCAGTTAAATCATACTATTATTTGTTATAAGGGGAAATACCTAGTACATACGATTCGAGATCAAGACGATCGTCATTGGGTGCTTTACCGATGCTACCCCCAATACGGAAATGTGCCACATCTTTGAAGAAAAGTCTGTATTATGAACTGAGTCAGTTGAAAAGTAGAAATTACCACGCATGAGGTAATATAAGGAATATTGAACAATTATTTATTATTATTTCAGCGTAATTTTGTCATATATTACTATGAAAATTTTTGCGATATATAAAGAATTAATTCGCCGATGTCACACCGCCACTTTTTTTTATCGAAATACATATGTTGAAAAACCGTCTAAAAATGATTGTGAAGACAAGTTTCGTAGATACTGAAGTTCAGCTTTTTTTCAAATAAAAAACCAATGAAGTTGGAAAAAAGAGGCAGAGTGACATCAAGACGCCCTTTAACATCAATTTAAAAAAAATCAAGGCTTGACGTAAGCAATTAAAAGCGTAAATTAAGAACTAGGGAATGCCGTTTTTGAATGGAGATTCTTGAGGTATTACTCCCCCTTAAGGCGACAGCTGCATCACTTTACGATCTATTAAGTTTTTATAGTGAACGCCTAAATGAATGAAAAATTCATGAAATATATCAGAGACCACCGACTCGTTTTTTTACATAAACATACCCTGAACGTATTTACAAAGTTCGTTCGTCTTTTTACGTTTATTTCAGTAGAATGAAGAATTTCTGCTTCCGCTCATTGTGATAAAATTTTCGATGAAAACACCTTTTTTTGTACAGTTGCAATCTTGTATGGAAAAAATAGGGGAGTTTAAGTAATATGAATACGAAGCAATGATTCCAAAGTTTTCAAATTCGGAAGCAAACTACTTTATTGTCTAAAACCAATAAATTTTCAAATCCAAAACATTCTGTTGCAAGCAAAATACAGTTTTGAATCGATTCAGTATTGCTTTATACATATTCAATGTATTTTACATCAAGATTTTGCTTCGCTGTAGACAATTTGGAATCGGCAGATGCAGGGTGTTAGTGAATAAGTGCAACAAACTTCAACGGAATATTATGCATGAGAAGACAATGGCAGTTCATTTCCTAGATACTGGGTGTTGAAGTTTTCTTAAAAACTGACCATTCATCACTTGTTCCTGTGAAATCCTGTGCGAATGAATTTTGTTGGGTTTTAAGAAGTTGTTATTGTGCATTCTTTGACATGCAATTGAAAATTTTAAATTCATTAATAAACATAATGTATATGCGCCAATAATTCACTAATAATTTATAATTAAAAATTTTCTAAAGAAAAAATTTGACGAAGAATAATCTCTCTTCAGAGCCGGAACGAGGGCGTGGCGAGAGAGGCGGTCGCCACGGGCGCTAGCGATCTGGGGGCGCAAAATAAAAATAATAAAAAAACAGTATTCTCTCAAATTGAATATTTTTCATTTAATATTTAACACAAAACATAATTTTATAAAAAATAATAATAAATTAGTATATAGTCCACACCATCAGTCTGAAAACAGAATGCGTCGCCATAGCCTTCTAAAGAACGTCTCTATAGAAGGCTGTGGCGTCGCATAACAACCAATGCGATAACAAAGGCCATCTGGCCATGTCGAGATCTACTCACAAAAAAACTATCGGAGACCGATTGTGGCGCAAAATCTTAGCCGATTTGGGGTATTTCCTTCAGAACATAGCTTCTTTTATCGCAGACAACGCTCGTTCATTTTGGTTTCTAAGGGTTTTACTTCTTCTTATTATAATATATACTTAGTTATTGAGTGAAGTTATAATATGAGCCTGGAAATCATTCGAACTGGAGAGCTGGTAAATTATCACAGATAGAGATTACAGAAGAGGAAAAGTGAAGAAAAATAAAAAAGCCTGTTGGAGAAGCTGATGATGAAACATTTAATTTTGACTAGAAGAATAAGCTGAAAAAAGGACCTCATTCAAGTATTCATTTCTATTTCAGTGCAACTTGAAGAAAGATTCAGTGTTTTACCAGAAGTTGCTGAAGACAGCTTTCTCGAGGGAATATGTTTGCAAGACTTTCTACTTGGCGAACTAAACAAGAAAGCATTGAAGTATAGTTCCGATTCAGATTCATACGAATTTGTGGCCACTCAAAATATTCTTGACTCTATCAGTAACTACAGCTGCCACAGCTACATATTAACGTTTTTTCAACAAATTGAAATTCGTGAAAACCTATTTAAGGTCTTCAACTGGACAGGAAAGGCTGACTTATTTAGCATAGCATTCCCATCAATTGAAAAGAATCACGACATCATTGATATTCTTGCAGAAACCAAAGCAAGAAAAGTCAAATTATAGTTCATTTTGAATGCATGTTATTGTTATTTTGTATCCCTTTTATTTTGATTTTATTTTTAATTTCTTTGAAATAAGAAAGATTTTTCTGAGCAAAAAAAGCTAGGTATTCGATTATGAAAGATAAATACAAATCAACATGAAAAAGAGAATTTCTTAGGGGCGGATTATGAGAGTTCGCCACAGGCGCCAGAATCCTGGTTCCGGCTCTGTCTCTCTTGAATGAATGAAACTAAGATAAGCGTCAAAAAATTTTGAATGTTAATGCCCTTCAAGTAGACGTAGTACTCAGCTTCTAGGTACCACTAGTGAGGTAAAAAGATTGAAAATAAGTCAGCTCATAAATGACATCAATCTCTACACTCTACAGAAATGTAAGATATGAACCGTTTCTTTGAGAAAAAATACTAATAGATTCAAAAATAGTTTCATTTATTGTGGAAGACTTCTGGATTTCATCAAATAAAAATTTTGGGTTAGGAGAATGATTCAAACTTTGGCGGATTCGACTCTTCTTAGCGTATAAGCTATTATTATTTTTGTCGTCGTAGGGTGGTCCGAAAGTGGTGAAGCAAGATACCTGATTTTTCAAATGTGGATAAACAATTTAATTATCATATTCTGGATATACATGATATTCTGATTTCAAAATACTTCACCTGTCATAATTTATCTGTGTGCCTTTTTGACGTAGGCCAGTTTTTCCGACAAATTTTTTGGTTTTGATGGTTTTAACTAGGGATCATAACTTGAAAACCATTCGAGATATGTGTGTCATTTTTGTTGTTGAATTCCCAAGAGCTTTCAAGTCTTCTGGAATTTTTCGAACAATTAGTCCGAAGGACAAATTCGAAATGGCATGCCCTCCATATTTTTTCTCCATTGGATACCCTTAGATAGACTTCAAATTTATAGAAACATTTAACATCTGAACTAAATAGTTGTCAAAACTCATTTTAGGCCTAAAATGTAAAACACCCACTAGGGTATCTCGCGGACAAAAAGTTCAGGGCGTTCCATTTTGGAAAAATTGACTTCTTTTTCATTTTCAAAGGGCATTTTTAGTCCTTATTTCTGATGAAAAATGCTCTTTAGAGCTTAAGTTTGAATGAATATTTCGCGGAATATGTCAGCTTGAAGAACTGCAAATTTAAGCAAGAAGTTAGGAGAGGGCAGGCATGATCTAAGTCTGCGTCCATCGGTACCGAATGTAACGATGAGTAAAGAAAGACCAAGCTTCAATATACAACTATTCAACCCTATAGGTACTGGCTAAAGTATTGCGAAATAAATAATTGAAAATTTCAAAAGTCATATTTATAGGAGAAGTCGTCCATCTGCAGACGAAGTGGCATTTCAATTGGTACAGTAATAAGTGATGAAGTGATATTTCTGGAGTGTGTTTTCTCTGCAAGGAGAATGTCAATGTCATGAATTTATACCACGGGACTTTCTCGCCATACGTATTAGGCGTAAGGGGGAAAGACTACCAGAATGTGGGGTGTTACTAGAACACTTGAACGGTCAGTAGAAGTTGCGAATATTAATATAGTTTTTACTTTCCTGGAAAAGATGGCAGCACATAACGAAAGTCTCTTTTCAATTTCAGCAGGTTTCGAATTGTAGCCAATGGAGAGACTTTTCGAGAAATTTGTTTACGTGGAAATTCATTGATAAACTCATTTCACATGAAACATGAATGAACATTTGTTCATTGAAAACATTTTCCTAGTTTTTCTTCGTTTGTCGAATAAAAATATTTCTCGCTTTCCGAGATGACGCACTGACTACATTGAATTATAACCCCCATATAAATTGGAGGTTTCTAACCACTGTAACGGTGTAAACCCCTCTTGAGGGATTAATTTCTTCTGAAAAACATGAATTGAAATAATTTTAAAATATGCTTACTTATTGATAGAGTTCGCCAAAGTAGGTATAGTTTTCAGGAAAATTTATACGCCTACGAACTAATTGAACAGAAAATAAAATCAACTGTTTCTTCGATTTCAATACATGAACAGATATACCTTTATTCAGGTCATTCACTCCGGTTACCATTATCCGTTTCAGCGAAAATGAAATTTATGTAAATTATTCAAGAAAACTAGTAACAGCGCATTTAAATGGTTGGTTTATAGAACGAGCCAAGAATTATTATTATGGGTTAAGATGGAAAAAAACTATCGTTTGAAAATAATGCTTTTCAGATTTCTATTCGAGTCATTATTGCATCTGATGTTTTCAAAGTTGTCATCAAGAGGAAGGATTAACTTCAGCATCTTCCTAGCGATGCCTGATAAATGACATCCGGAGAATTCTTTCATTTCATGGTAAGAATCAGGTACTGAAATCGAATAATCTAGGCAATGTTTGTATTTTATTTATATTCTCTTATAACCGAACAAATGTCCAAAGAATCTTGGTTAATAGTGTCTTAAATGATGTACTTTCTAAAAATTTTCTTGTTTTCGTGTTTGCATTCACATTACTTGAAATGTTTCATATTCCCTGAATTTTTTTTTAAATTGTGTATAACTCCAACCTTAACAAATGAATTGTATGTATATTATTCATGTTAATACTTGATAATGTTTGGTACAATTTTTGAAATATAAATCTTTTCATGTGTTAAAAGTATAAATTTTCTTAACATGGACACTATAATACTCGAAATTGTCACGAGTCGAATAGAAGTACTTTTTCTATGAATCGTTGTATTACTAGAATTTTTCGTTCATTATTGCACATCCATCAATGAAATCTGAAAGATTGATCGATTTGACAGAGGGCGCACTGCGAGTAATTCTCGAAAATTTCCTCTTGCGGCTCTTTATTTGTGCCGGAATTTGAGAAATTAACATAAATTATCTATTTATTTCAAAGGTCTGTACCATGAAAAGGAAATAATTATAAGATGAGAATATGATGAATAAAAGACTGAGAATAAAAGATAAAAATAATTTCGACCTAAAAAAATGTTCAAAAATTTTTCAATACAATTACATTTTCTGACAAATAGGAAGGTGTTAAGCTAATTCCAAAGAATTAATCAATGCTATTTTCCAATTTCAGTTGAGAAGATTTTTGTGCGATTAGAAAAAAATTTCAATCAAATAAAAGGAATATAAAATCTTCTTTAATAACGCAAAGTTCCAGGATATGTTCATAACATTCGTTATCAATTAATTCATCTTAAAATTATTGTAGATGGAATTACTAGAATATTCAGAAAACTCATCTCAAGATCATATTTGCTGATAATGTCTCATCCCTTATTTCAGAACGAAGCACATTTCTTTATTTGCAATTTGAGATTTCTCAAACCAACAGAAATTTTTCAACCCTTTTTTGGAACTCAGGCTTACGTTGAGTATAGAAGTTATTTCGAGTATTACATTCATGGGTATCTTTCAAAGAAGAAGTGACGAACAATATTAAAGTTCTACTGTTTCATGGTGGATAGTAAAAATCGTCATTACATTGTTTGAAAAAGTCGAAAGAAACTGGTCTCAGGATTATGTGGCAGTCCTCAAGATTATTGGTTAATTTATCAAGTTATAAAATGAACTAAAGGGGTGTTGGTTTGTATTTTGTGATACTGGAAGGTGAAAGAAATATAAATTAAGGTTTCAACACAAATTGTTTCATGTTACTCGAAAACTTCAAAAAGGAAAATTGAATCTAGAAAATGACCTATATTTTTGGAATTTACTGATAATTTCTAAAAATTTCACGAAACCAATTAGCATTTCATTCGAAACGGAAATCATGAACAGAATTTTTCCGAGAAAGATTTCGATTCATAGAAAAATGTCACCATGTTTTCAATGTGAAAATCATAAGCAAATCTTTTGAAAATTATGTCCTACCCTTCTCGTTTTCGGGTAGATCGCAATTATAGGTATTTATTATTCTGTGTACTTATAACGAATTCGTGGGAGGAATAAGAAAAGAAATTCATTTTCAAAAAAGATTCCTATGAGAAACAATTCATGACTTCGAATATGATAAACCTCATAATGACAGTACAGTACGGCGGATTATTATTTACTAATTCAATAGAATTCAATGCACTGATGTTTATTTAGTTTCGAAGCAATGTTATCAAACATGCGGAGAAATCTGACAGACGTTTTTCATCACTTCAATGTAGCCTTGCTGAATTTGAAGAAGAAAGAAAATATTTATAAATAAATTAGACCACTCACCTGTACTTTCTAACGCCCTTTCAAAATCCTCTCCCTGTCCCTCAATGAAATCCAATCCTGAAAAACGAATTCAGTTTCAAGAAATGTTCATACGAGATGTGCGAACTTATTCACTAACCCATTTTTTCAGTTTGAAATTCGATCACTTATTTTTATGTACATGAATGTTATTCCGATTCATACACCTTAATGATAAGTTAGGTTAAAACTATCACTAAATACTACTAGGAGACACCGATTTGTGAGGTTGCGATACTCAATATGTTACCATACTGCACGCTACCTTAGTAAGGACACCTTTTTCATTGGTCAAATTCCATTATCAGTTGATAATCTCAAGTTCATCTACTCCCAGATTTCGACCATTATGCTAATAAGGGTTTCCCTCTAGATTTTTCCCGCGACTGCCACGACAAAATGTCAAGAGAATCGTTGAGCAAGTGTAGAATTCGCCGCTTCAAAATGCGTACAAGAACTCGCAACTCAAATGGAGAATGTCGTAAGAGATTAGACTACGACTTCTGAACAGCAACTTTTTCCTACAACTTGCAGTCGAATATTTCTTATATGCAACTGGTTTCGAGACACATTCTATTTTCGATGAGAATACCTAAGGCACCTGCACTCAACGAGATTTATCTGCAGTTCTCACTGTATGAAATTAGTCATCGCAATCAGGTACAGGGTATCCCAATTAACACGCCAATATGTAGCTTGTCGAACAAAGTATTTTGCGGAAATCGTTAGGCACATGGAATTTTATTCGAAAACGTGTTTTAATGAGAATAGGACATGTAGGTCTAGTGACACGTCATTTCTAAGGTATTGTCATTTAAAACATGCTTTTACAATTGTTTGTTTAATTTGACTGTTTGAAATGAAATAATGTGAAGAAATCATTAGAAAAAATTTTTTTTCGTCGACCTGAACAAAAAATGACATTTAAGTATTCATTTCCGGACAAAAAGTCGACTGTTCTTGAAGGTGAGTACTTTTCGTCCTGATTCACTTTTCGTCCGGCTGTTCCTCACTAAGCAATATATTAGATCTTGGAGTGATTGAATCAATTTTGTGAATACAGAGTTCAATGAAAGCATAAGTGCCTGTGACAATAACTGTCATTTGATGTTGTCAAATTAATTCTTTACGAAATCGGCTAGATTTTACCAGTGCATTAGGTACGAGGTATGAATGATAGTGTTCATCTTTGAGTATTCAATAATTAATACTCAAGGGTAGACACCTAGATGAAGCCATAAAACGGGTAACTTTACTTTATAAAGTTATATGAGGTCGACGAGAAAATGTAATATGGACCTCGGCGAAAAACTGTCTATATTGTCTCGCCTGCTTGCTATCCTCGGCCGCGCCTCGGCTATCAAATTGCAGGCTCGACTGTAATAGACAGTTTTTCGTCCTTGTTACATATACAGGGTTAGAACTATTTAGAGGGGGACTACAGGGAAAACCGTTAGAAATACAGGGTAGCTTAAATTACGAAAAAGTTGCGTTATTAAAGGATGAGTGTCTTATGGTTCCTGAATATCTCGAAAAAACTGAAAATCAAGATTATCATTTTTTTCTCTATAACACATTTGTTTTTGGAGATAACTATACGAAATTCGGTGTGTCGTCATAATGCTATATAGCGATTATACTGGCGTACTACTTTTTTGTAATTTGAGCCACTTTTTATTTTTAACGGTTTTCGATATTCCTACATAGTCAGCCTGTAAATAGTTCTAACCCTGTATAACTATATTCGATAATTTTATAATAGCAGTTACGAAATGTCTAATTTTGTGTAACGCGTTAAATTTTTTAAAAGCTAACAAGTTACACTTACCGTATTACATACAAGTTTTTTTCTGATTTTGAATGAAGTTATAGTAAATATAGGATTCTTATTATTGATAAAAATTGTCAAAACATAAATCACTTCACGTTAGTTTCACATTTTGTAAATCAATAAGCCAGAACTCACTGATGATTTTATTTACTTCCAGAAAATGATTCAAGTTCTGAAGAGCTACCAAACGATGTGGCAGCGGGAAATGCTCTCTCATTAGTAATTCCCAAAAAGTCAAAGACAGTTTACGATTTTGCTCACGAAAAATGTGTGACGAGAAGAAGATATGTATAACATATTAATGAGAAAATCTTACTTATTTTGAAGGTAAGAAAGATTTAAAAGTATTAACATTATGGACGCTTTACTCAATGTTAAGATCCGAACTAAATCTAAGCAAGAATATTGACATTAAAAAAATAGACAAATTTCATAGCGATGGTAATCGGACGGCTAAAGTGTTAAGAAGTCGAAAGCTTTTACCAAAGAAGATTTTACCAAATTTTTATTAGAAGCTGATGATAAAGAATACTTAAGAGGAAGTAATAGGTACCTCAAGAATCTCTATTCAAAAACGGCATTCACTAGTTCCCAATTTCTTGATTTTTTTCAAATTGAAGTTAAACTACGTCTTGATGTTACCTCGTTTTTTTTTCAATTTAGTTGTTTTTTTATGAGAAAAAAAACTTGAAATTCAGTGTCAATAAAACTTATTTTCCCAATCATTTTTCGACGGTTTTTCGACATATTTTGATAAAAATAACGACGGGGTGACATGCCGATTCAATTCTTTATATGTTGCAAAAATTTTCATAGCGATATATGAAAAAATTAATCTGAAATTTAGGAATAACTGAAAATTACTAATATCACCTCTCACGTGGTAATTACTTTTCAACTGACTCATTACGTAATTCAGGCTATTGCTCTAAGATGTGACACATATTCTTATTTAGGGTAGCATACGTAAAGCAACTAAGCAATCTATGTACTACTTCCCCTTAATGGGTAAGGTTGTAATGATTATTGAAATGGCAGAAGCTTGCAGAAAGGCAAAGTTAATATTTCTTCTATTTGAAAATGTTATAGATGAAGGAAGCCATTTTCGTGTCGATAATCAAAATTTATAATTCATGATCTTATGTTGTGTCATAACAGTTAAATAAATGGAATTTTTGTCACTAATTGTGAAATCCATCTTAGTCCCCATATGCATAATATTTCACTTTGTGCAACTAGTTACACAAAGTTAGACGTTTCATAACGTCAATCACTTCTCAAAAGTGTCACTTTATATGACAAAATTTGAAAAATATTATTGGATCATAGTGATTTGTCTAATCTGGCGTCCATGCAACATGCAGTAATGAGTTTTTATCTGTTTCTAGAAATATTACAAAGGCAACAGATAAATATGGGATGAAAAAATTGGTTGTGTCAAAGGATATACTATCTCCATTTAATTGATTTCATTTTCTCTTGAAGAAAAAAGGGTAGGGATAATAGAGTTAGTACCGAATTCCGAAAAATTCAATCTTGGACAAAAAATGAGTGGCAAAATAAATACTGTAGTTCTGGGCAGAAATAGATGAAATTTTGTACTCCAACTCTTGAACCTATTATATCATTTTCAGCTGAAAAAACCTCTCAAAATAAAAATAATAAGGAACACCGAAAAAATCTAAGGGAAATTCAGTATTCATGCATTTCAATATTAACGTAAAACACTCATATTATCAGTCTTCCTGAAGAGACCTCTTGAGTGAATAAAAGGGTTATAAAAGTTGGACGGCCGCATCCCACAAAATACATATGGGAAATTTAATAAGTGGATTAACAGGAATGAATGTAATGAACTTCTTCACTTCTGAAATTTGATTCCCTCCATAAAAAAATATGAGATTATAAGTTCCTTAATAACGAAGGGGAGTATTCACATGAGCATGTGATGCGATTATTGGAATCATGTGCAGCATGCATTATATTCTGTCAATAACCAGGGATTGTGGAAAAGAAATGGGTGGAAAATTTCTCCAGTTTTGTTGATGATTTGAGTGCAAAATTCAATTACTCAATGAGGACGGTATTGATTTCGTTCGCTTTTTCAATAAGTATATCATAATTTATATTCAGGCATCCAGAAAACGAATCTTTAAATTTCACGGAAGTATAAGAAAAATGAATAAATTTCTTCATAAACGAAAAACGTTTCATCTCATATTCAAATATAATTAACTTTGATTTTCTCACTATTTTCAACCTTCCAAGCTGATCGATTGAACTCTCGACATTGTGGAGGCTTATCAACCAAAAGTACACAATTGCTTAGCCATTTTTATGTATTTCCTACAATGTTTTCGGGAAAAGCCTCAACGTATATGGAAAATAAATATTTTGGAGATACTCCTGAATTTTAAATGCAATTCAGCATGAATACCTACGAAAAGATTCGAAGTTAAACTCAGTATTCGCAATGTATGTCTGATTTTTTTTTTTCATAATTATATACGGAATTTGAAAATATTTGGAGGAGCAAAACTTGACCGAATAAAGATTAACTGCGGTGACATCTATTACTCTAGTACTTTATCTTTCTGTGCGATGTTATCCTGTATACACCTCGTGGGAATAACATTTAAATTAATTCGAAACACAAACCACGTTTTGAGAAAGTTTCACATCTTAGCCCAGCCATTTACACCTTTTACAATAAACTGCCCAATCAACCTAACTTAATTAGCTAGAGGTTCTTAGAAAGAACAAATAGGAATGGTTTTGAAAGATCACTCAATCAATCCAATTTCTAAAATGTTATATCACCTGCTTGATTTCTGAGGAACCATTCTCAAACCTTCTTGGTAGAAGATTCCTCAAGTTCCCAAAATTCAAAGTAATAATTTGGGTCAGATACAAAATAATCCTTAATGAAAGATCAATGACCAGGGCCATAGTTCCACGAAAGATCAGGTGACTATATTTTTTTAAGTTGTAATTCATAACAAATATTTGAATGAGAAAGTTGTCCAGGTGACACACAAGCAATAAACAAAATTTTCTTCATCGCTCTACAATAAAGCTGTATTTTTTATAGATTAGATAGGTTAATAAAACTTCTGTTATGTTTTGTCGTAGCCCCTAAAGTTGTCGGATTAATATGAAGTGTATTTCTGTTTTATTAATATTTATGTTAGGTTAGGTTGGGTTAGTGACGAAATTTTCCCCTACTCGTTCAAAGATTCACTTCATGTTTATTTCGTGGAAAATATATGTAATAAGAATATTTTTATCATTCTGAAAGCTTTCATAACATGAGCTATTCCGTTTCAGTCTGCACATTGAGCTTCTCTGTATAGAATGGTTAGAAAACCAGAAATCCATAATACAAATTTCAATCTAGCCGACAGCTCAAAATTAAAATTTTTGTTATTTTGTTATGGGAATAAACTCGTTTTTTCTATATAAGTACTGCACGTTCTCTGTACTTCTATTCTCCATATACAAAACAAAATAAATGTATCATCGTTGTCTATGAGTAGGAATTAAAAAAATATTGAAAACAATGCTCACATTAAGCAAAAACATTAATTTACCTGCCTTAAAATTGTTTCAGAATATAAGAGAATCAGTGGAAGAAATAATTATGACAACAGTCATTAGATTCGTTACTTATAGAAAAAAGCAAAAATGAAATATCAATCATAAATATTTTAACAGTGATGATGTCGATAATCTAAATCGCCTCAAAAAAAAATGGATACAAAAAAAGGAAGAGAAAGATTAAAGGATGCTGATTAATGAGCTTTAGTTATTTTAACTCTTAGTATAATTATCCCCTGAAGCATTTACAACCATTGCATTTCACCTGCCGAATCGAAAATTTCATAGAACTGAATCATAGTGACTTCAAGCAAATGAAACATCGAATTGAATAACTCACTTTTTGTCAAAACATCAATGAGATACTTTGATGCGCTCATTCAGCTCACACTATAGGGAAATCAATTGAGACTGACAGAGGAAATCTCTGGAAGGCTTATATCAGCGCCATTTTCTGACAGAACAATCGGCGCCATGCTCATAAAAATAAATACAGCAAATAAAATGGAACAGCTTTCGTAAACATAAAACATTTAAGCTTCATAACGAGAACTTTATTCTCCTGAAAATCTATAACAACATATAGACAACCGTCACAAAACCTACTTATCATAATTGAGTATCAGATCCTCCTCCCGGACAACGCATGTGAAGAATATACTTTAGCAGCTATCACACTTTCGATTTCAATCTACGTTAATTTTCTGTGCGTACTCTTGTCACTGAACAACGATAATAGTGGCTATATCAAAAGAGGAGTCGCTCTAAAAATAGGAATTATCGATCCAAGAATTAATTTCATGAGTATCACACACTTCTTGTTTTATTCACTGGAAATTTGAGGCACTTGAGTAAGAATTCAACTCGTTCATACCTACAAGTATTTTTTCTGTGTTGACTCCAATAAAACAATTATCACTTACGTATTTACGACATCATTTATCAAACAAAAATCGATATTCAGAGGGCTGGGTCAGTAAATTAGGGGTCTAGTATGCTGAACGAACTGATAATAGACTACTCTTCATATCGCAGAGTACACCCACTATTACTTTCACGCATCAAATTAACTCTAGATTTTGAGATGTAGCATTGATGCGGAAATTATCAGAAATTAGGAAGAAACCTCCAAACACTTCTGACATCGATATCTCATTATTATGAAAGCTTCATTATTTCCGATAATGGACATTCGAAATCAAGAACGATTAATGAAATTTAAATTTCGCATAACATTTCACGACGTTTTGAGAATCTAGAAAGCTTCAAATGAGTTGCAACCAAGAAAAGAATATTCAATATTTATCGCCAATGAAAGTGCAGTAACTCATTTATTGTATTATGAATACTACTTAGGTACTTCGTAAACTAAATGGGATGAAAAAAGTGAGTTCATGCTTATCCTTCTAATATATGTAGTAGTATCTTATTTCCAAGGTTAAAATGGTATATGTAAGCTTGAAAAAACTAGAATATCTTTGGACCTCAAGAATCACAAGTCAAAAACTCATCCGTATAATGAATGATGTTTTTATTTATTTCATAAGATGTTATGTTATTTTATAAACTTATTTTGTATTTGTATTTGTTTTTAATGGTGAGTTTTTGATACCTTCATTTCTGATTTATGATTGTTTTAACTTGAAGAAGGTCTGGTAATAAACATTGCGATGGCTTAGTTGCATGATGTTTATTTTGTGCCTTAGACCGATATATTTATTGTTATAATTTTTGTTCATATATCCAATCAATTGTTAATAGTTATGAGTTTTTCGATTTTTGTTTTCAAAATATATCAGAAATTTCAAAGCTTTCGAGTCGTGGTCTGTTAAGACCAAGTTCATGATATACTAGCACTAGAGTACCGCCTCTAGTACTTCCATTACTTCTTGATAACGCATAAAATAGTACATAAACCACAGAACTGAAGTGTTTTCATGCCTTGGCGAATTTTAGGAACTTTTCGATTCGTAATTGAATGTGTCACTTTAGTCCCTAGATTCATAATATAGATATATATACTAGGAAAAACGATAGAATCGAGTTCATGTTCTCATTCACATAAACTTGGGTGTATTGATTATTCAAATAAAATTCGAAAATGAGAAAACGTTAAAACGAATAGAACACATAATTCAAAATCAGAAACATGGAAAAGATGCAATTATATTAAGCCTAACCTGCCCAATAACAATGTTTCACCCAGTTCAGAATATTTCAATACCTGAATTTATTCTGAAATGGCTCGATGTAAATTTTATAGTGCGATAAAACTTTTATTACCGAGTCTCCTGCAATTTGTAATTGAACATCACATCTGTGAATTCGTGATGAAAATTCTGCATTTCAAGTTATTTTAGTATCAGAAATATTCCAGACCCAGATATGTTAACAAATAATAAAAGGAGAGACACCATAACACCGATATTGGAACCAATTCATTTTCATGCGAATCAATCAGCCTTTTTTCAATCAGTTCTTGAAAAGTTGTGGCATCATAGTTTCAACCTCTTTATTATTTCATCTTTTCATTAAAAAAAAAGATCAAGTTAGGTACCTACATAGGAACTTCTATCTAAATTCCAGCTCAAATTGCAAAACATTTATATTCTTCATGAGTTTGAATGAATAAAAAGGGTATAGAAAGGAATGATAGAAACCGAAAAGATGATGAAAAAAGACGAATGAATGCAGCAAATATGTATATGTATTGTTTTTTAATTGAATTTTTTATATTTGGTGAAATGTTTACTGAATTTCCCATCAGCTTTCCAAAATAATGACCATGGATTGTTATTCCGATTGCACTAAATAGGAAAATCAAAAATTATGTCATTTTTAGATCATATACAGGGTGATTGGCAATCAGTAATGAGCTGAGAATTTGTACCAATGAGATTTGGACCCAGATGTATAAGACTAAATTATTTTCACAGAAGAGTACCTAACCTCCTTTTATATGGGAAACAATATACTATTTTTTGGCAATGGATGCACTTGAGACACTTTTAACTGGGCTTCAATGTCTTTGGAACCACTGAACATCAACCTCGACTTTGAATTCCTTGAAAATTCTTAGTCCCGTTAGAAAGTCCATCAAAGTGAAATTTTTTTTTGTAATTTCTTCATAAAACGCAAGTTTTTGAGAAAAATCTAAAAAGAGACTAACAAGAAGAATTTCATACGAATCTCGCCACATTTCTAGGTTTTCCTCTAAATTCTTGAGTTTTATGAAAAAATTGCAAGAGTCAGAAAGTTTTTCGGCCTCCTGGCAAAAAAGATAGGGGTGTTTTAATTTTGTCTCGAGATACAAATTGGTGATACCTGAACTACAACTTTTTCAACCCAACAAGAAAATGCATGGCACATTACGGTGGTCATTTTTGGAGAAACATAATGCCATCAACTGCATTCCTCTATCTTCTTTTGTTTTCGAGTTATAGGCCAAAATTAAAATTTCAACTTTGGTCATTACCTGAGTTTCTGTTTGTGCTAGGATGTTGAAATGAAAACATTATACAGACACTTTTTTCATGCATACCAGTGGCATACTATGATTTTTTCCAACAGGTATATTTGCTGAGCTAAGACATAAAGATGTGTTTTTTTTATAAAAATACAGTAGTTTAAAATGACTCAGAAGGACCGAGGGCGATATATGATATATTTCTGAAAGGGGAAAAATTGCAATTCTTTATAAGTCATTTTAAACTACTGTTTTCATAAAAAAAACAACTTTTGTTATAGCTCGGCAAATAAACCTGTTGGAAAAAATCATCTTACGTCACTGGATTGCTATCGAAAAAGTGCCTCTAAATGTTTTTATTTCAACATCCTAGCACAAACAGAAACGGAGATAATGACCAAAGTTGAAATCGCACAAATTTCAATTTTGGCCTATAACTCGAAAACAAAAGAAGAGAGAGGAATGCAGTTGATGGCATTCATTTTCCTCTATCTTGTTAGGGTAAAAAGTTGTAGTCAAGGTATCACCAATTTTGCCCACCCTGTACACATATACAGGTTGTCTCAAGACTCAACTAATCGTGAAAATTTCAGGGTTGCAGTATATTTTTCTTTGGCTCGATTTATTATTGCAAATACTGAACCCCAAGTCTAGGAGTGCGCATAGGCAACCTTGCCAAGGAGATTCAGTTCAATACGGAGCTAATCGAAAGATATTGTGTTTGAACAAGATCGAAACCCTGACCGATTTTCGCACTGTCCAACTTGAGGACTTATCAGTTCGCGAAAATGCTGAATAAGAAGTAATCGGAATTAATATGTCCATCATACAACCGCGATGGGCACCGAGAATACCGAAATGGATTTGCATATGCAGTTTCCATTCTTTATTCATAAAATCGGACCTTGGATTATGTCACAATAATGAATGGGTACCATGAAACCACTTCACCTCAATATATAAAACTCAATGAAATGCTAAACTTTCCTCGCGATGGACGTGGAGTGACTCGAAAGTAATAAGCATATTATTTCGCGCATTTATATCATTTCATTATCTAGAGAATTGATATCGACTGCCCACGAAATCTCATTTGCATGAAACCTTTAAGGAGGAGCAGATCGGGTAAGCAGATTTCTTTCCCGATAGGAAAGCGTGAAATTAAGTAATTGGTGTAAGTAAATCATTCGTGAGTATCCCTGGGACGGTTTGCCTGAGGGCAACATAAAACAAGTGGAGTAAGGACGGCGCCAATAATGGTTGTCCAACCGCTTCATACTGATATAAACATGATTGAGTACGGTAATGAATAATTTCGTAATTAATGGTTTCGGAGAAATGGGATGTTATTATTGAAAAAACACAGGCTGGCTATTAACATAAACTGTTGTAACCAACACCTCATCCCTACTTACAGTGTGGTTGATCATAAAAGCCCCCAATAAATTTTTCGTGCCACTCTATAAAAGAAGTTTCATGATTCGAAATGTATTTCAAGAATTTTTTTGCAGGGCAAAAAAAAAATGAAATAATGATGAAAGAACAATATGGTACTATAATATTACTTTTAAGTCAATACACTTAATCCAGCAGTGAATGATCTAGGTATCGGTAGATTCGGGTGACTTGGGACAGTCCTGTTACTTGGGACAATTACCCCCCTTGAAGATTTCAATGTTTCTTACCATTTACCATTTATGAGTGAAGGGACAAACTTATAAGATTGTGTAGCGTCTTTTCGGTTAGTTTAACAGTTAATTCCTGTTGAGTTTGCCGTGACCAGAGCGTTTGAATTGACAGGAAAAATTAACGAATAGAGTGAAAGCGCGTTTTTTATGGACCTTATACTTTCTAGTGTCCTGGACATGTGTTTCATTTGATGCATATGTAATTTTTTTTCTGGATACGTGGGATATTAGGGATATCTCATGAAACAAGGTTGTTTACAAATCAAACGGCAACACGGATCTCATTCATTTATTTTGTTATTTCATAGTGTGACTTGGGACAATGATAAATAGATACAAGCTGCGCATAGGCAGCAGGAAATATGCCGATTTTTCGTAGGATATTATTATTTACGTTATTTTCACAAATGAATCACCAAACAATGAAAGAAGTCAAAGTTCCCTTGTTTTGTTCAGTTTTTTTACATTTGAGTTGCAATATATTTACTTTCGCTGTAATAGGGGTGTATAATTTGAATTCCTTACCGAATTTCAAGTATATAATCACAAATTCTGATTTTTCAAAACTATACACCGTCCCGAGTCACCTATTTGATTTGAGAGTTGAGAAATCAATGGATTTCAACTTGTGTCCCAACTCCCAACTCGGTGGGTGACTTGGGACAAGTATATTTAATTTATTTTTTTTAATTTATATCCGAATTCTGAAACATGGTATATATCCTAATCAATAGTCTGAGCCATTCAGCATATTTGAACCTCTTTCTCATATGAAAATAGGTCACCCTTTTTTGAAATATGACAAGTTGAATTTCAAAATCGTCCGAAGTCACCCGAATCTACGGTAATATGTTCTCCATTTGGACACTTTTTCCATAGAATGCTTTTGCGTTTCAAGATCAAAATTACAATTTAGAATCGTTGATTTTTTTGAAGTAGGTAATAATTGGTAATTTGATAATCAGCTGAAATAAAAATCACAATTACAAAAATAAATTAACATGTAATTGATAAGTTCTTTCAATTTTCATCAAGGGCAACCCAACCAAAAATGCATTTTTTCGAAGATATCAATCACTGACCTCAAAAAGTTGAGAAAAGTTGAAATTCAAACTCAATTAAGTTAACCATTTCATACCCATAATAAGAAAAGTGTGATAAAAATATATATCATTTTTGGTACAAAAAGTTAACCTAATAAAAAATTCAGCGCGAGCTTTGAAAATTTTTCTCGAGTAGAGAATTACATATCTAGGAAACTCTTCAATTATTTATTTAATTTAGTCGCTCTTAGGTAATACACATTGTTTCAAATAGTGAAGTTTGCCTCCACCCACCTGAAGATGCTATTGTTATAGTGAAACAGATGTCATGGTTTAACAACTCATATAGGTAATCTGTTTTTAGAAGTCAGTATTCGATTATTTCAACTGAAAAATTCGATAATATACTCAAAACTTCTGGTTTTGTGAGATCAAGTTCAAGATATTTATATGTATACCAGAATCAAATCCGTGAGAATATTGTTCACAAAAAAAAACGACCGGTTTTTTTAGCATAATCAAAAAGGTAACAGTTGAGTTCACAGATTGAATTCTTGAATTTTTCATTGTACCATCTTATATATTCTGACATATATTAAGAAATTACGGAATTTCTCTGAAAGATCTATTGGCTGGATAGATATAAACAACTAATTTGAATTCCAGCCGAGCAAAGTGGTCCGGATACTGATTATATCGTTTCAAAAGTGTCGATAACCAAAATGAAATTGCTTTTATTGGTAATAATGAACTACCTGCAGTTATGTAATTTCTAAATGATTGGTTCCTTGGTGTTTTAATGGTTTAATTCAAAGTTGCGTCTATCGAATTTTTCTACAGATGAAGACGTTCGGAATGTGTCTCGTGTCACGAGATGTTCCAGAGAAACCAGTTCATCCGTGAAAGATTAAAACGAAGGCTTTACGAAGTAAAACAGCAGGTGATCGTTCAGATGAATTCAAAAATTAGCATTATTGCTCGATATTTCTGTACGAAAGTGAGGTGCAAAAGTACAATTTTTATTTTATACATTTTGTAACGGTTTTCAGTGTGCTTCAGCTTAAGTTTTTTTTGGAAATGTAAGCCTATCAAGTGCCAATTAATTGATTTGAATTGGGCAATTTGTCATTTCCTGAGAAAATTTAGTTACAGACTGGATTTCAATGGCTAAGTCCATTGATGTAGATATCGTGTTGAAATTCAATTATTTCATTTGATTGTGTGTCACATGAGAGGCTTTTCGAGAAGCTTGTGGGTTATAGAGTACGCGGCAATGCTCTACATTTATCAGATGTTTTCTTGAAAATAGACCGCACTATACAACTATTGGAAGCGAAAAGGATAAGGATAGGCGTCAAGTGTGCTCAGATACAAAAACAAATGATATTGGGGTTAGGCAGGGGTCCATTCTGGGCCCATTTCTCTTCCTCGTGTACATTAATGATATGGACATAGGAATCGATTCAGATTTTACTGTGTATGCAGATGATTCTACGTTTATCACCGGTGACCGATCATTGAATGTTCTTGAGCGGAAATGTAATTCGGAATTGTCCAGCCTAATGGAATGGTGCAATGTTAATCAACTTTTCTTGAATCTATCCAAAACGTAGATACTACTTGATTTTTCACAATCCTCAGAAAACTGATTTGAACATGAGGATAGGTACTGATGACAAATATAGTGAGATCGCACTGTGTTTCCTTCTTGGGAATCATTATTGATGACACCCTCACTTGGTCCCATTGTGAAAAACTTGCGTCCAGAATAAATAGTCCGTGTTACCTCCTGCGCAGTCTAAGGGGTATTCTAGACCAAAATGACTTGATTGGCCTATTTCATGCGCAAGTAATGTCAAGACTTAGGTATGGTGTCTGCTTTTGGGGAATATCTGCGGAGTCGGGCAGCGTATTTAGGGCACAGAAATGTGCTATTAATGTAATGACTGGCATTAACCGGCTGACATCGTGCCGAGACCTATTTAAGAAGTACTCAATTGCCACACTTCCTGGTCTGTAGGTATATAATGGAGTGTGGTGTGTATGTGCACAAGAATAAGAAAAAATTTACAACTAATGGGTATAATCATAATTTCGATACAAGATCTAGAAACGACCTTAGAATACCTACACATCGACTCTCGAAAACTCACAATTCTTTCCCCGTGATGTCCTTAAAAATATATAATACGATACCAGCCGATATACGGCATATCTCGGATCTCGCTCATTTCAGGAGAGGAGGATTTACAGCTCAGAAGAATTTTTTGGAGAAAGAAAATTGATCTGAAAGTTGTGAATTTTAAAATGTTTTTTTTTTAACCAGGTACATATTACTTGTTTTTTTTTATAATGACTTTTTCTATACCTTTTTGGTCGATGGAAAATAAAGAGATTCTATTCTATTCTATCCATAAAAATATAACTTCCTAGCGTAGGGATTTTGAAAATGATCAATAAGGTGGAGAAATAGGTACGTTGTTGAAGAATGGTCCGGCATTCTATAAAAATTGTTATTCTTTATTAAATGAATTGAAATTTACTAGAACATCTATGTCAGCAGAAATAGGAAATATAGAAAGATATGTCTTACTAGAACGAACAAAAAGAAAATGAAAGAGTCTACAAAAAAAAAATGCCAGGAAAATTTCCACTGAAATCTTTATCACTTATAATGAATTTCCGAGTTGAGTCGGTGCAGTAGTACAATTTCCAGGATTTCAGAAGTCAATCTACTCCAACTCCTTATCAATTTATAGCTTAAAATGCTTATAATAATCAGCGAACATAAGCGAAAAAATTTTTCTAAGTTAGCAGAAGTAAAAATACTTCATATGTTTTTTGGGGGCAGTAGCGGAATAACAAGAGAATAACTGGACATCGAGGTGGAACTCTCAAAAAATCATTTTCATGGTATTTCACTTTTACTGCAAAGAAATTCCATTCAGTAGTATAAACTTCCACCCCATCATTCAATTGAGGGTTCTGATTCCTATGAGCTGATTTTTTGAAGTTTCTGGAAAATGTATGGGAAAACAACAAAAATTATTCAAATGATACAAAACATTTCTATTTCCCAAAGGCAATTTCCACCATTTGTCATGTGCTTCGTGGAAATATAAAAATATGAAAGCTCTCTGAATAGAGGAAGTATGATAAACGTAATTGCTTCGCTTTGCTTCCCTCTAACACTCAGTATTTCATCTCATGTCAGCAGATATTTCAAAATTTTCAAAGATATATATAGAAAGTATACAAATCACATCTACGGTGAATTCGAACTTGAAATAATCACAATGATCGGTTATACATATTCAATAACCAAAGAACCTTCAGTCAACTACTAATAAAAATCACATCTCTATTACAAGCATTGACATGAAATGGAATAGAATCATAATGAATTGTGATGAAAGTCCTTCTACCATTTCAAAAGTGCCCATTAATTTCACAATGAGTTAGAGATATGTAGGTTTTTCAATTCCTGAAGGCTTGGCGGACATCGTGAAGAACAATAACGATTCTTAAAAGGAGATCAGAGAAAACCGATCTATAAAAATGTTGATGAAGTTGACCGCAGTAACGTGTTTGTTATTGTTATGAGAGTAGCGGTATGCGTCCTTGTCATGGTCACTATTTCAACAAGTAATTCATTACACCGGTGCCACCTTCTTAGACGGGCTTCGAATTAAGTCTGGATGAACTAGTTACACTTGACCCTGCGAATGACTCGAATTGTTGAAATATCACAGGTGTGATAAGCTAACAGCCATCGAAACGTTGGCAACCATTTAATGAACGAATGGAAAGAGCTTCAAAAAATTATTCTATAAGATCTAAACCATACAATAAGGGTCAATTCATGCATGATTGTCATCCGCGTAGTCACACACAGTCTCAGCATTTTAGGTTTTGACGTTCAACATTGCTTAAATGTTCCAGGAGAAATACATAGCTTCAATCCGATTTTCTGATTGGGACAGTGACAATAATAAACAATATGACATTGGCTATGAGGCATAATCAAAAAGGTGGTCTTTTCCTTGTACATCATGAGGTTCAGGAAACCATTTTTTAAATAAATAAAAATAAAAGGTATAATCGCAGATATCTGATGAATAACAAGGCCAAACTATGCAAGAAAGTATTATATCTGAAGAACAGAAGATTGGAATTCTCTTTCCAATTAAAGAGAATGCTCTACGACCTGTTGGTGCTGGTGGAAGCGGGAATGCCTTAAGGGTCAGTACGTAGGCTGTACCACTGTACAACATATAGGTACATAGAGTGTGAGTATTTGACTTTCAACAAAATATAACTGAGGTCTAAAGAAACACTATACCATGCAATATACCCTCATGACTTTATAATAGTAATTAATTCGACATCGCAAGCCAGAAGTCATAAAACGAATATTACAAGAAGCTGTCGACGAAATAAATACCAAGTGTATCGAGAGGAAAATCAAGCTGAACGGGCAAATGAGAAAAATGTACCTACTGATATGAAGAAGGATCCATATGACGAAAGAGGGAAAATTGAAAATAACCAAAGCCATTGCTAGGCCGCAACTGACCTATGATTGAGGATAGTGGAGATTCGTGGTAGAAAAAAACATCACCAGTTAATAGAAAATTAGAAAAACTATACCAAAGAGCGAAGGAATATATGAATCTGAAACTCAGGTAAGTAGTGGACTCTAATCTTTATAATACTGAAGAAAACTGAGATTTTAAAGGGGACTTATTGAAAGAACCCAATTAGGATAAACACAAAAACCCCTGGACACTAGTGTGCAAGAGAAAATAAACCTATCCATAGACTAATATGCCGTTTCCTGTAAAACAAATAATATTCTCAAAGAACATGATAACTAACAACTAAGGCTTCTTCGAAATACGTTATCTGGCTTTTATTACAATGACTGAATGACTGCTTCCATCATTTCTATTATTCGTAACGCAATCCAATTGAAAATAAGTAGATATTCATCCAGCTTTTTGACTGGTTTCGAAGCCTCGGTGTCTGTAGACTTGTAGATAAAGATCCTTGTTAGTGTCCCAATAATCTCTACTAGGAACAGAATGCACTATATTTCCTAAACGATACCTGTCACTACTTTTATAACGGAGAAAAAACATTTTTTCGAAATAACACCTCAATCACCTTTTAATACCCAAATATTTAAATGTTGGATAACACATTTCAGCATGTGGTTAGGTCGGTAACCTACAAACAATTCGAGTATTTTTAGATTCGTGTTGAAAATATTTTATCAACAGAACACACCGATAACGTAGAACTTCGATTCTTTCGGTAAATTTTGTGATAACTTAGCTACCTTGATGATTCGAATTCACACAGTGACCTAAAGGAAAGGAAGAGAAAGAGGTACTTATGTGGGTCGAACAAAAGTTATGAAATTCCCCCAAAATTCTAAGTTTTCGTTTGGGGATATTAAGATTTAGAGGACGAATGGACAAAAAGTCTTTGAATAAAAACAATGTTTTGCTACAGTAAATCAGGTTCAAAATTTCAATAAATTTTAAATATTGCAGTCTTATTATACAATACTCTTATGAGAATTGAAATCAATAGTCTTACAACACCCTTTAAAACCTAGAGTTAAGTAACTCGCAACGCAACATATAATAATTGTGAATGAACAGCAAAAAAAATACTTATTAACATGAAAATGAAGAAAAAGAATCATGAGATGAAGAGATATGAAATTTACAGGGTGTGAGTGAATAGCGAAAAAATTGAGGATTGATTCCTGCTTCCTGAAAAGCAATTTTTAATTTTTTTTCTTAGAAACTCATCATTGAAAATCTATGAAAGATGACAGAACTGATCATTTTAATTCATTAAAGATAGCAGAAAGATTCAAAGACCTCGAAAGAACAACAGAACTTTTCCGTTATGTGAATATGAATTTAAATTATTAATACACCATCTCAGAAGCAATTACATGGTGTGATTATGAAAAATGTATAGTTGAGATGATTTGATTATAATAAGAAAGTAAATTAGGTATTCCCCAGATTGAAGCGTGCCAAAGTACCAAATTTATCGAAGAGAATTTCTCGAGATATGAAGATGCAGAAAATTAAATTCATCGGACTGGCAAAACTCTAAATTCCGAATATAGCATAGAGAAAATGCGGACACCGAAGGAGAGTAGCAATAGATCAGTTTCGGCTTTGTTTGAGCTCCTCGGTACCGCATAACTCAACCAACGATTTGGGCCAAATGGAGCAGAGGACCTTTTGTTGAAATCCAGTGGCTGCATCGAAGTATTGAATAAATAAATGCGTCATCTGACGTTCGACGACGTAAGCTTTGTCATACTTTGTTACTCAAGAGTAGATATCTGCGTATATTTATTCTCTGCCATCACAGTGCTCCGCAACTATTCCAGACTGGAGGGAGATGCTCATTGGGCGGAAGTTAAATTACGTCCTGTTAGAGCGAGGATTAATACGGGTAAATGAAAGTCATTTTGAGGCAGGAAATTACTTTAAACAGATTCAGAACTTGAGCAGTAAAGTTTGGTTGAAATCATAGTACCTATGATGAGCCTACGATGTAACCAGAATATCTTGAAATCAGAAGACCTGGAAAGAATACTCCCCTTATTCGACTTAACGAAGGGAAAATTTGGGAGGATTTATGAGGGATTCAAGCCTTCTTTTTTTTTACAGCTGTCACATTAAGGTACGTCGTTTTCTGCTAAAACTAAAAATGGACATCTATAAACAAAAAATAAAACTGAAACTTTCACTGGGTGTCCTCATTTAAGTGTTATATCTCGACCCTTAATAAGCTAGGTACGCTATACGAAAGTCTGCAAAATCTATCACTATAAATAAAATAATTATTCACAAACCCTCACCATTTCAGCACCGTTCACAATAGCATGAAATAAAACAGTTAAATAAATTCTCCTTATAAATTCAGTAAGAGTTCGAAATATTCATCAGTAGCCAACTATATACATACATATGTTTTAAGAATGAACTCCCAGTGGGCCCAGAAAATATTTGATCCCTGATCTCTTTTAGTGGATGGAAACTCAATTATTTCGGCCTTATCTCTAGGTCTCACGTGACGCAAATTGTAAACCGAAACCGTGGAAGTTCTATAAGCCAATTAGTGTTGACTCCGGCAATCAACGGCAAATGAAGGCCTTCAGCCGTCATTCTAGACTCTAGAGGAAGTTGAAGTATGAATGAATCTAAAAACATCCGGGGTGCTGGCGTGTTTTGGGACGCATCCCCAGAAACAATGAATATATTTCGCCATTTTCAATAGAATACGTTCGAATGAATTAATTTGTTTTCATTTCAACGTTGTCGCCAGGAAATTTGCCGAAGTAAACAACGGGAAGCGTGGGTGGATATTCAATTAATATTTGGCAGCAAGAGATCGAACAATATTTTCCATAGTACGTGAACTCGTTCAAAAATTACCTGTTTTCAAACAAACATTATTTTCTGAGAAGGCCAGTATGTATAATTAGGGTTACTCCTTAATTAATCAGCAGATTTCAATGGCGAAAAGCCAGAATTTAGTGTAACATATTTGAATATATTTTCTCTTTTATTGGGAACGGTATCAATATTTAGAGTGTAAATTAATTCAAGGAATGTTTGATTATTAAAATATAGTGCAGGCCTTTCGTATAAATTTTTTAGAGCTTCTTAGATACAGACCTTTGAATATGGCACATATTTTCAATTTTTTTCTTAGGGATCTACAAAGGCGTAGACGGGCCACATAATATTTTAAAATATTATGTGGCTCAGAAAATTAACTGAAATGAAATTGGCAAACATTCTATGACAGAGAGAAAGCCATCAGAAAAATGTTGCTATTGTTTCCCTATACTTTCAGCATTATATCCGCGTACTAGATAAATTCAAGTTAGAAAATAATTCCAGCATATTGGACTAAGAGTAGGTACCTGTCGATAAATTCTACCCCTTGCAATTATTGGGAAACACCCCGATAATTTTTTTATCGCTTTCTCTCTCCCTTAGAATATCTGCTTTATATCATTTCTGTCACTTTTCTGGTTCCTAAGAAAAAATTGAAAATTGCTTAGGGTGCCATATTCGGAGAGCTTTATCTGAGCTACTCAAGAAAAACAAAAAAGACCCACCTTATTTTTGAAAAGAAGTTACTCCTTGAATTTTTGTATATTTATTTATGACTAAAGACACTGGAGACTTTCACACTCGAAAAGAACAAACGCCAGATTTACATTATAATACAATTCGATGTTTGTGTGAATCCAGTTCGTTCTGTGCACTTTTATTTTATTGTTCTAGTAAAAATCCAATTTACCTAATACCGACTTTCATCCAGAAGAACAGGCAGTTCTCTCCAGTGATCACTATTGTTACTTGTTAGCACTTTCGTTTTGTATCATCTTATTTCTTTATTTATTTCATTCTTCCTATTTCATATTATTTCCAAAAATAAGTTTATTTTAAGAAAAATATTGCTCACTTTTAAGAATGTTGTATTCTTTATTTTCGTTCATTTAAAAGTGGAATTATCTTCAAAATTTTTTATATAGCGAATTTCAATCTAGTCCAGTTTAATAAACCAATTGTTAGAAATAATCATACTCTATGTCAATATCTCCTATTACTAAATACTCATGCTCACGTATAGTAACGAAATATGTACCCATATACTTGTGGGCAGTTTTGAATGTAATTCATTGTACCTACTCATAAGTTCGTTAGAGAAGTACCTACTTTGTGCAAGTTTGACTTAATATGCATCCTTTCCGATTTCCGAAAACATTCATCTGAACCAAAATAACCTTGTCCACAAAATATCAACAAAAATTTTAGTTCATATTTCAAAGCAAAACAACCAAAAAAAAATTCTCGTGGACTTATTGAACTCAAATTTTTCAGTCATCCTAACATTGAGTACTAACAAAGATTGTACTGCTGTTGGGTTTATACCATAAAATGAATTGTTCATACGCGTACGTAACTATTACCGCCATCCAACATTATATGCAAGAATTACTAAAGTCAATGACTTTCATGCGACTACGCAGATACTCCAAAAGAGATAGAAATGTAAGCACTTGGACAATTTTTACCCTAATTGAAATTATAAGCCCACATTTTCAAAAATATGAGCTATGTGGGTTCTGAAGATTTTCCAAAAAAAATGTATTGTCCATCAAATATTGAGAACAAAATTAGGTAAAATTAGATATGGATGAGGATCATCTGGAACTGCCTACTTTGTCGACACAAACGTGTCCATTTGAAACACTTTGTTCCAAAAGAACAAAGACTACGAAAGTTGTTTTTCAATTTAGTTCTGACAACTGTTATTAATGAACGGTAACATAAAATTGTATAAAATACCTACGAACAAAATTAATAGTTCTGTTACACTCATGCATCAAAAAAGTTTATAAGAATTTATTGATGAAGCAATACATAACTTCAATTCCATGAGCAACTTATTCAACACATTCCAAGATATTTTTATACCACATCCAATCAAGTTAATGCTTGTAGTTTCAGAAAACGGATTTTCTTCAGTTTTTTAAATTCCCACGTCTCGAAATGAATAGGTTATTTTTACTTCCCATTCCGGTGATTTATTATTGAAACTGAAGAATCAAAATCAATGGATTCCAAATCCTCTGGATCTTTCGTCAAAATATATTCCAAAAATGGGGAAACAGCACTTTCAAATCATGTTCTTTTTCCTATCGAAAAAATTGTGTCGGTTGAATGAAAACTTACGCGCAAGACTCGACGAAATGAGGATCAACGGAAGTTCCTTTTGCCCGAAGCTTTTATATTCCAACAAGTGGTTTCACTGAAAGAATGTAGAGTTTTCCGAGTTTACTTTGCATTTCCCTCCAGCAGCGTAATTAAAATGAACATTTCGTATGCATATTCTGTGAAGTGAATCAAATAGGAGAAATGGTGGACAAATTACACGAATATACGGGTTACCTAGGTTGGGTTCACGAACAGAGGGATAATTTAAAAGAAAAATATGGCAGTTGGAAAGAGCAACACAAAGGTGGCTTCACTGAGTTCTTCAAAAATCTGTTGCTCGGGACAAATGGGGGAACCGATGGAATTCAAGCAGATTATTCTCATCTTTACAGGTGAGTTTTTTATATGGCATTATAGCATGAATTTGAAGAGAGACTGCTGCAAACATATGTTGACTTGACAAGTTACCAAAAAACATCTGGTGATCACAAGTTCAGTCAATTCCTTATGAACAATTTCTCAAAAACTTTTTATTTCGTTTCAAATCATACTTATACTTTGCGACTATAATTATTGACTGAAATTTGACGGATCGAAAATATTGGAATATCCCTCCAAATTCGAACCAGATGATAAATGATAATGGATTTCAGGCACAATTATTCAAACAATAGTGTAGAAAATATTCGATCAGGACTTGAGTTCTAATAAGGGACTAGATTCTAGCTTTCCGTATATTTTTTCTTGTCCCCGATGTAATTTTCATTTTTCCATTCCTTCATCAGTTTGGAAATCCAGATTTTCTTATATAAACGATAAAAATAAACAATAACATATTCTCATGGCATCAGAGATCAGCGTATGTTTACCTGCCATCAGTTACTCAATGAGAAGTCATTAATATGAGAACTGATTATTATTTTTTTCACGAATCGTAAATAAATATATTTCTGTCCGGACCAGTATCTAAAAAAACATGATTGAATGTAAGTGAAGATCAATGTTAAAAAATAACAGTAGACTTATCCTGTCATTATAGGATTTATTGGTCTATTTCTAATTTCCACCATTTTCAGGGCTATTATTTCATGATTTCAAAGGCAGTATTTTGAAAGCCTCTTCACATACAGTGTGAGACCCTTACTTGGAATAAATTCAGTAAATCGAAAAAAAGTTTTTTGTAGATATGCTTGGAAAGGTCGATTTTTACATCGAACTGTGCTCTTTTTGATGGAGGAAAATGATATACAACGTGTCCCAAATTTAAATATGACGTTTTAGGTGATTTTTTTTTAAAAGCTATCCTAATTTTTTTCAAACTATACTTATATTATCAACTTTGCTTTTTCAAACGGCATGCTCAATAAATCATCATATTTTTGGGTTCTCCATGTAATTCTAATGGGACTTCCTATACCTGTCATAAATGAAATTTTTGATGCTAACAATCGGTCTCGAATCTCGATAGAATGTTAACTCTCTGTGGACTTTTAATAAACTGTAAAGATCTAGGTTTCTGCTTGTGGTTAGTTGTGGATATAAAAATTTATTTCCATATTTGTGTAGAATTTTGTATGATTTGTTTTTCACCTTTGATCATCAAGTACCTTTCCAGATCTTTTCTGCTTTCTTGCTAATTTTAAGGAATCTAAAATTCTCCAAATATTGAAAACTCTATTTCGAATTCCAGGAATAACATGCGAAATACAATAGAAAAATCATTTCGATCTCTAATAAGTGAAAATTCTACTTAAAAAAAATCTATTTTGTGGTTGAATATCTTTTTTCCATGCTGCCCCACAAAACGATGAATTACAACACTAAATAAGCGGATTAATTGAAACCTGCATAACGCAGTAGATTATTCCGTATACCTATCAATAGAATCGATAAAATACTCTACATACACCTACAGGGTTTACTGGGCATTACTTATGTTATACAAAGGTATATACGATGTGGAATTTTATTACTTGAATTTCTTAAATTTATTATAAGAAACTTATGATAATTCAAATAATTTTCATTTACACTTCAATTAACATATCTAATAATCTATTTATTATCATGCCATTAAATAATGCATGCACTATAACGATAACATACAGACCTATGATGAAATTCAACTAGAAAATTATATTGAAACATAAAAAATCCTGAACTTTTGAAGTAAGTAGGTAACTAGGTAATGAGCCCTTTACACAAAAAGGGCATATGTGAAAAACTTATCTGATTCAGAAAGGAATTTTGACGAAACACTTATATTTTAAGAGTAAATCAGAATACACAACAGCATTCTAATTCATCCTAGACGAATTAAGCTTTAGTTTAGAGGACTCGAAAAACGCCTTTGATGTACCTATTACATTCGGCACTATTGTATCGTAAATTCCTACTTTATTTGAAATAAAGCTTGTTATTATAATTATTTTAAAAAAATTCCTCTTGTTCCTCTCATAGAGATTATTGTCAGCCTATACCGTTGTGTGAATAAATTTTTCTTCGCTATCTTCGCTGTTTGTGTAAGCAAACGAAAATCTATAGACAATAGTTATGATTATTTTTGATCATATTCAACATTAAAACTTGAAATATACTTAAAATATGTGAAAACGTTGAAACTATACAACATTGAATAATAAACATTAATTATCTGTCCTCTTTTGTCGATTTATACATCATCTCATTTAGTTCATTGTTTTAGTGTGTTTCTCGAAGACTGAGAGATTTTTTTCAACATTTCGTGAAATAATTGGAAAATACATGTCATCTTTTCGATTAATTCCAACAACATTGAGCATCAATCAAGAAATTGGAAATTAAAACCATAATAAAAATGATGACCATCCAAAAATTTTCCCTTATTCAATTGAATCTAATGATCGGAATAACTTTTTCTGGTATCAACCAGTTGCAATATATTTGTGTTACAATTATAATCCAACTAGATATCATAAAACGGTATAGCATTGATCCAAATTGACATTGATTAAGTGCAATCTTCAATTGTAAAATTCACACAGAAGTGAGTATTTTTCTTGCTTAAAGTTGGTTCCCTTGAACTGATCGACATAATTGTTCCGAATTGGAAAACGCTGTGAATTTCACACGTCATTTTATCATTCCTTATGTTTCCTCTCTAAACTTTTCCAAAATACCCTCCAGCTTATTTGTCGAAGTCCTTATCTCCGACCAAAGATCGACTTATTGATAACACAGTAATATTGAATTCAATCTTTAATCTCACATGAAATTATTGACTTAACTATAGTCATAGGAGGGCGGTTTGTACATTATGGCCTTTACAAGGTCTTAATCATGCGATATGCATATTTTTCACACGTTAAAAATATTCTCCATGATGCATATTGTTGCCATTTGTGCTTTCAAAAGGAAAGATCAGCTCACTCGGTTTTCTGTTGGTGATTGGTGATATCTGAACTCTGAAATACAAATTTTCAACCCTAAGAGATGAAAGAAAATGAAGGGCTGAGTGGCTTACTTTGAGTTTCTCCAATGAGTTCACTTGATAAGCTATAACATACAGTTGTGGTTTCTTTTACGAAAAAAAAAATAAAAATTAGAAGGAATCAAAACTTTATTTTTTGGTTTCAAAAACATATAACATGCCATAAATCGCCAGTGTCATACTCAGATTTCAACATACAATATGAAACAAAAATAAGATGATTATTTTGGGTCTTTAATTTTTATGATTTAAAATATTATGTGGCCCTTCTACGCCTTCGTACTTTATAGATTATTGTTCTCAAAGGAAAAATTACAACTAATATTATAACTCTTGAAAATTATTTTTGAAAAATTAGGAAGAGAAATTTCAAGTTTTATAGGACTATTTTTATCATTTCGAATTATTCTTTCAAAACAGGTGTACCGGAAATCTCTAGTGAATAATGTTTTGAATTGTCAGGAATATTCCGAGAGTGTTCCATTATCTATGATTGGAAGACAGAAGCTGTTGTTGTGAATAAGTACGATTTCTTTTGTAATTAAGTTTTTTTGTTTTGATTATTTTGCGCCTCTTCCTTGTATCTATTAAGTATAAATTCGTTTTGATGATTCATAGAGAACTTTTTCTAATATTGATGAACCACTGTACAAATCGAAAATTGCTAATAATGGAACCATGAAATGAACCATGTATGCTAGAGAGTCTAGAGACTATTGAATCTTTCTCCAAAGTTCGATTTTCCTAAAACGACTCATCAATCATTTTATGTCAACCAAGGGAAGAAAATTTTAAACCTACTACTATACTGATTCCCAAGAAGAGTATGGCTTTAGTAGATTTTCACATTCTAGCATATGTTTAGAAGCATCACTAGTAAAACTGAATAGGCATGTGTATTTTGGTTATTCGATACATACCTACAGAAGGTAGTAATATTGAATTTCAATACTCCATACTGTATCGTTTATCAATTAAATAAGAAAATCAGACAACGACTGACCTAAAGATAACCCACAAGCTTCCATGAAGATCGATAAGAATTGATAGAAGCAGTAGTGAATAAATGTAGTTGCAGTAAACTGATAATAATAATAAATGTTGTTTTCGGATAAAAGTGGCAAAATGGGAATTTATTGACGAACAATTTGGAATAAATAGAAATGATTTCAGGCAGGTATGCTCTTTCTCCTCCATTTTCTCAACGTTATTTACAGTTTATTTGAAAATAGTGGAATTCGATGATCGTCCATCTGTTTTACCTAATTTATAGCACCAGCTATTGTGTGAAATATACTTCTGCATATTTGCAGAATAGTTCATAACATTTCGAACAGATGATTGGGGAATCGAGTGACACTGATCAATTTTTTAGTGTCTATCGTATTATTAGACAATATTTTCCTTCGCACACTTGTTTCTAGGAACAAAAGTCTGTAATTTTCGAATGTCATGCCGAAAATACTCTAACTCTAACGTTATTTTATTCACGGAAATATTGAAAAAATATGTTTTGTCTTGGGGACAAGAAGAGATCTGGTTGGGTGACTGGTCACTGGTCTGGTTATGAATTTTAGCACAATAACTCCTGAGATTTCTCATTTTAAATTGTGATATGTACTGAACAAAGTCAGATAGATAAGATACGAAATTTTGATGATATGAAGTGAAATCTAATATACAAAGATGGTACCTATATACCTATACAGGATGAAGGTTCTGGAGATATGAATATATTTATCTCAAACTTGACTTGAATAAACTCTTGAATGAATTATGATGATAGTTTTTGTGTCTAAAATATAATGAAATGAAGGTTTTAGCGGCATGCAGACAGAAATTGAATCCTGCTCTGGGTGGTACTTTTTTCAGAATTCAATTCCTGTCTGCATGCCGCTAAAACCTTCATTTCTTGAATGAATGTTTATAACTTCTCCAAAATCTTCAGATTTAGGTATAGCTTGTGAAAGTGATTTTAGGTTCACATCTAATGGCAGCTAATGGTATATTAAAATTTTCTATTAGAAAGAATGAAATTTTTCGTGTTCAACAATATATATAGAGTTACGACACTTAGTAAGGCCCAATTTGGAACTATCCCGAGAGTAGAATCTTTGAGGATAGTCCACTCTTTATATGTCGTCAGTAGGGAGTTATAACAATTCATTCAAGACTAATCTTCAAGTCAAATTCAAGACAAATGAACTAATATCCCCAGAACCTTGCTATTTAGGTATGGGGAAGTTCAAATAAACCGTAGTTGAATTTTCTGGAGAATCCAAAAATGTAATAAAATGTAGGGTCTTCCATTTCAAATAATGGAGACTCGAGAAAAATACAGCGTCGGCCCGATCTGGTTGGTGATTATCCATGCCTGGAGTGTGGAAGGATCTGTAGGTCATGGTTGAGTCTCTTCAATCACAGGAGGGCATATAGTCGCAAGTAGCCCTAAGAAATTATAAGTTTGATCGCACCGATAGTCCGGTTTTTTAGTGGAGATATCATTGAGCCAGAGTGAATCACCATAGATGCTAGCTAATCCATTCCTTGATCGAAGATCTCATAAAAGATAAACGAATGGGGTCAGAGTTTGGCGCAACTCAATGCCTTGAAGACCCAGACAATTATTTCTCGAAATCCCTAATTCCTGACTTCTGACTCGATGATGAAGAATCACATGCTTTAGTCAAGTACCTACAAGCGTATCCTTGGCTAGACTGACAAGGTTGATTGAGGGAAACATTTAATCTTTATTGAGAAATTCACTGCAAATAAGCTGGGATAACTATTCAAACGTATAAAATATTTCTTGCTGAATAAAACTATACTTTGGAAGGCCAAGGTTAGACCAGAACAAATACTGATCTCATGTTCGGTGCTCAACACCCTAACATTCATTGAATTTCTTGATTCACAGGCTTAACAAGTGTTTCCTTCGAAATGTTCCCTAATTTCTTTTTTACTATCCCCATCAATGTAACAGTGCTTCCACTTTTTTCGGTTGGTATAATGAGATTCATTTCCCCCGTCCTAACACGGGTTTTCCAATATGAACCCAGATTTATCCTGAATGCGAAAACAGTGCCGCTAGATTCAATCAGCGGGGTAATAAGGATTTATTGTTTCAGGAAGAAGACACGACAAGAGCTAATGAGAATATCGATGGCTGTCACTGGTATTGAATTTTCCTACGCCGCCGAGACAGCGTTTGTGTCGCCCACCCTGCTCAAAATCGGAGTCGAACATCAGCATATGACTCTGGTTTGGGCTTTGTCACCTCTCATTGGCTTCTTCCTGACTCCTGTATTCGGATCTTTGAGCGATAGATGTCCACTCAAATTTGGAAGAAGAAGACCTTTCATCGTGCTTCTGTCGATAGGGGTGCTACTAGGTAAACATAATGTGACTCAATTTATTATTTGCTTCATATTTGCGTATACAGAGTGAGTCTTTAATTCGCACAGATATTTTATGAGTAGATTCTTCAGGTCAAAAGAAACACTTTTTTCCTTTACTATTTTTTCCGAATCGGCTTGGTTTAAAAGTTACAGGCTGTTGAAAAACCATAAAAAAACCATATTTTTATCTCACAAACGGTTTCATCGAATGAATCGAATTTCGGAATATTGTTTTTCATTTATTTGATGAACCTTCTTCGAACACTATATATCACCCACGTCTTCCACTTTTCTCATTATGATCATTACGTACCATAAAAATACCAGGCTTGTTCGTAGAGTGGTTCAAAACGGTTGTGAATTGTACAGAGCAAGCGCAAATGGATTTTCGTCCCCCTAAAATGGAATTGCGCTTGCTCTGTACAATTCACAATCGTTGTGAACCACTCTACGAACAAACCTACTATAAATTCAAAAAACCCAACTCTTGAAACTAAGTTGGACGCTATCTATTGAATATTTGAACGTTTTGTAAAATAAAAGAATTCCTCATATTTTCTCCTATAATGAACCGTTTTCGAGTAATTTGATGTTCAAAAATTAACAAATATCTTTAAAATTTGAAAATTGAAAAATTGGGTACTTTGGCTGGCTGATTACAACTCTGTTTACAAGATCCACAGGTGTGTAGTGTCATAGATTTAGCTTGTTATCCTGAAGGTAATTTTGTTTTTCCAGGGGTGGTAAAGCTCATTATGAAAACTTTAAATGTAAAATGGCTATATCTTTTCATCAGGGCCGATTAGGAAAAATGGTAGGTATAGAAAAAAAGTGTTTCTTATGACCTTAAGAATCTACTATTAAAATATTTATATTAATTTTAATTAATTTATATTAAATATTAAAATATTTCTACTTAAAGGTGTATTCCTCGAAAATATGGCTTTTAAGTTGAAATTGAAACTGTATCCTCCTGAAATTATCACTTCTGCGTTTTTCTTCATGAACTTTTTCATTTAAGAGACAGTTGCTTATACTGGGTGTTACAAATTCGATGCTCACTACTATTGTCTTCCAAACTATAGCAGATAGAATTTCCGTTTATTGGGAGATGAGTTCTGTCTCTGCAAGTCCTTCAACACGACGAACCTCAAGTCTTCTTTTGTTCTAGATTTATAATGAAAAATCGGATATTTGTGATATTCTAGAACTGCTCATATTTTCCTTCTTTTAAGGACGATTCTCATGAAATCTGGAAATCCTAGTTATTGTCATTTAATGAAATTATAATGTTATTGTTATTGCAATACGATTTGAAATCCCATATTGCATATTTCAAACGGAAGTCAGGTTCATAGTCGGGTTCATACTATGTGCATTGGAATTTCAATTGTAATTCTTGGTTTATGACATAATTATATGAACAATGTTATGGAACATAGTAGAGCATTCAGTCGCATTCAAATCCATTTCAGAATACACGCATTCAAAATATCAGGAATGTGACATCTTCCTAGTCTGATTTATGTTGTGGTGTCTAATCTTAATTGGAGTATTTGTGACTCAATCATTTTGCATGCCGCTTGATAATTAACAACTGGATCTTGCTGGATTGTCTGTGGCAATTTAGTAATCATAATCGGTTTATGTCGGTTGAAACTTAGTTAAAACTATGCACACAATCAAATTTTGCGATTAAACAACGGAATCCAATTGTTTCAATTGGAATCGAACCATCCTCCTGTTGATTACTTATTATTAATATTACTCTATTATTTGGTTTGAAATGTGGTAGTCAATATGATTTCCACATTCTAATCCTGTATATTTTCGAATTCCAGGACTCATCTTGGTGCCAAACGGTGAAAAGCTGGGCCTTGCCATGGGCGATACCCCTTCTTGGCAAAATCTTTCAGGAGCTTCTCAAAGCGCACATAGAACTTCTGCCACAAAACATGATTATCCCATAAATTCTACCCAGACCTACTCCAATACTGAATATAGTGTTGGGAATCATCCTTGGGGAATTTTTTTCACGGTTTTGGGGACAATTTTGTTAGATTTCGACGCTGATGCATGCCAAAGCCCCGCTAGGGCATACCTTCTGGATGTCACTATTCCAGGTAAGAGATTCATGAATGATTTGAATAAATTGAAAATTCAACTAAATCTCTGTTGGAAATAAAAACGAAAGCACACAGAATTGAACATGAATAGTTCGATTCTTCATTTTCAGATGATCATGCAAGGGGATTGAGCACCTTCACCATCATGGCTGGACTGGGTGGTACTATGGGATACGCCATGGGTGGATTCAATTGGGATGCAACTTTTATAGGTAACTACTATACCGTAGATTCGGGTCATTTGGGACGATTGTTGGATTGAACTTGTCATATTTTCAAAACGGTAACCAATTTTCATCTGAAAAATAGGTTCGAATATCGAATCAATATATTGATTAGGATATATACCATGCTTCAGAATTCGGATATAAATTTTGAAAAAAATGAAATATACTTGTCCGAAGTCATCCACCGATTCGGGAGGCTTGGGACACAAGTTAAAATCTATTTATTTTTCAACTCTCAAATGAAATAGGAGACTTGGGACGGTGTACAGTTTTGAAAAATTGGAATTTATGATTATATTGTTGAAATTCGGTTAGGAAATTAAATGATTAACCCCTATTACAGCGAACATATACTACAACTCAAATGTAAAAAAAAACTGAACAAAACAACGGAACTTTGATTTCTTTCATTCTTTGGTGATTTCTTTGTGGAAATAACGTAAATAATAATATCCTGCGAAAATCGACATATTTCCTGCTGCCAATGCGCCGCTTGTATCTACTCTGCATTTTCCCAAGTAACCCTATGAAACAACAAAATAAATGAATGAGATCCGTGTTGCCGTTTGATTTGTAAACAACCTTGGTTCATGACATATCTAATATCCCAATATCCCACGTATCCAGAAAAAAAATTACACATGCACAAAGTGAAACACTTGTACAGGACACTAGAAAGTATAAGGGCCATAAAAAAACGCTCTTACTCCCCTGAATTCGTTAATTTTTCATGTCAATTCAAACGCTCTGATCATGGTAAACTCAACAGGAATTAGTTGTTAAACTAACCGAAACGGCGCTACACAATCTTATAAGTTTGTCCCTTCACTCATAAATGGTAAGAAACAAAGAAATCTGCAAGGGGGGTGATTGTCCCAAGTTACAGGACCGTCCCAAGTCACCCGAATCTACAGATACACGAATGAAATTGAAAATTAGAATGCTTTGAATACATTTGTTACAAATACCAACTGGAAGAAATACCTCATGTCAATTTAGAATAATGGGAGTCCAATGGTTCAAAATATACCTAAGAATAGAGAATATTTCAGTATATTTTGCTTTTGGGGCATTTTACCGTCACCGTTTGGGAAAGGGACTATTCAATTCAATCTTAAAATGCGTGCAGGAAAAGGGTTGAATGCGTACGATTGTAGAAAAAATGATTTTTTATATAAAAAACAAACATCTTACAGAATTTCAAATATAAAATTATTCCCCCACCCCCAAAATCACTCCTGAAACCGCCACGTATTCAAGTTCAACCTTATAGTAACTTCAAATCTGAAATTGTAGGCATGCTATTGGGGGGCCACGTCAAAGCTGTTTTTACGTTGATTACGATCATCTTCATCATTTGTGTGACTTGCACTGTCACGAGCTTCAAGGAAATGCCGCTAGAAATGCTGCAGATGCCTATTGGAGAACTTCAGAAAGATATTCAGAAGGAAGAACAAACTAATATTTTAGGAAAACCAGAAGTTTCATACGGTACATTAGTAGATGAAGCTGAGAATAAGGTAAAGTTGTTCTTCGAGAAATATAGGAATTTCAAAAAACATTTCTCCGGAAAATTATTTTCACCAACTTTAAATTTTCATAGGAAATGGGAGTGAAGGATGTTGAAGAGGCAGACAGGAGCAAATTGCAGAGGGCAGCAAGCTTACCTCCTCCGCCACCAGACGCGACATTATTGATGTATCTGAAGAGTATAGTATTCATGCCATCATCTTTACTTAAGTTATGCCTTACCAACCTATTCTGTTGGATGGCACACGTTTGCTATTCCTTATACTTTACTGATTTCGTTGGCGAAGCTGTGTTCCACGGAATTCCCACGGTAATTAGAGATCTAGGGCGTTTACAATTACAAAAAAAATATTTTTTCCGAAAGTCGGCTATAATTTCTACCACATCTCTATACGGAAAAAAATCAATTTTTTTTTTATTTTCGGTTACACCTTCCCTATGAACAATCCGGGGCCACTTTATTTTTACCCGTGATTTCGTTCGGAGATATGGGTTGTCAAATAAAGAGTGAATTCAATCCATCTCGGCGCAACCGTTCGGTCTTGACGAATTTTCAACTGAACCTAGCTTTTTCAGGATTTTTCGAAAGTCAGTTTTTGAGTCGTTTATCTGTCAATAAAAGTAACCGCAGATGGAAATGTGATGCATATTCGAAAAATCATCTCTTCCAATAATAAATCTGGGAATTTCATCCATCTCGGCGCAACCGTTCGGTCTTGACGAATTTTTAACTAAACCCATCATCTTTTTCAGGATTTTTCGAAAGTCAACTTTCGAATCGTTTATCTCTCGATAAAAGTAACCGTAGATGGAAATGTGATACGTATTCTGAAAGCAACTCTTCTAGTAATAAATCTGAGTATTTTATCCATCTCGGCGGAACCGTTCGGTCTACACGAATTTTTAACTGAACCCATCTTTCAGATCTTTAAATAAACTGATAAACTTTTCATTTTCAAGTACCTACTTTTATAACTTGTATTTCCAAGTGTGGGTCTTCGAAAATGGTCATTTTTCAATTCTTGGTTTAGAATTCGAAAATCCTTAGGCTTTCCCGATTAGTAGTTTGTGCTCATTTTCATTTTAATCAGAATTTCTTGCAAATTTTACGTGTACTGATTCTGTTAAGTTTTTCATTCTTCTTCAACTGAAATTTACCAGTGTTTTCTTATGTTTTAGGCACCTGAGGATTCAGTAGAAAGGATGAGATACGAGGAAGGAGTCCGCTTTGGATGTTGGGGAATGGCTATGTATTCCTTGTCATGTGCATGCTATTCAACCATCATTGAAAAAATGATACATAAATTTGGGTAAATATTTCAAGTTGAGGAGCCCACGTTGCAAAATTGGGATTTACTCAAGCATCGTGGAGACCTAGTGGATTTTCAAGATTAAATAATAGAAAGAAAAAAAAAGTTCTATGATGTATGAACTTTCAGCGTTGGGGAAAGCGTCTGCAAGTTTTCAAAGATGTAAAAAAAAATCGTCCTTTATACAGGTCTAATTTTTTATAGAGGTACTCTACGCGATCCAAGGTATTCCTCCTCATATTTCTGACAAGCTCGAGTAAATCCCGAATTTCCCTGTTGGACTCCTCAACCCCAACCTTTATAAAATAAAAACACGAATTCAAGAAAAATATATTTTCGGTGTACTAGACCCATGATGACTGTTCAGTGAGAATAACCGGGAATGAATATGAAAATATTGTTTTGTCTGTCAGTCATAAAGAAATTTTAGGGTCCATGCATCCGATTTCACGAGCATTCTGTTCTATTTTTGCCATACAGTTACAGGTTCTAAATAAACAGTTTATGTCATTTCTGGCAAATCACTTCGGAAATAGTTTATAACGACATTTTCCTCAATCTCAGTTTCACAATAACGAGTAACTTTCTGCTTCGAGTTGACGGTTGTTTTCAACGCCATGCAATATTTCAGTTAGAACTGAATGATCTCTCAGATCTTTTCGGTGTAGAGTATAATTGCATCGCCGATCTCCTATGTTCAAAGGTTATTCTCGAAAACAAACATATCATCTCATTCATCTAGATATAGTTGACGGAATAATTTGACAGATCTTCTACAAACTCTTAGTCGTCTTGCTCATCATAAGATCATTGATGTACAACAAATTTTGGAGTAGGCATCAAACGCTCAAATTTCTGAAAAATATGAAGGTTTGATGCGAAGAAGGTACACAATCTGCGGTTCAATTGTACGGAGTGTGATCTGTCTCAGAGTCTGAGAGATACTTTGGAAATTACTTTTTCAATGACTCGCTCAATTTATCTCGCTCATTTTCTTGATATGCACTTCAATGGTCAGTATGTTCAAGTTACCTGTGGCCAAATTTCACAGAGTAATTCCGAAAGTAATTTGAAACAAAAAAGTTTCTATAGACTATGGTCTAATTAACTTCCATTGTGAAGTTATTCAAGACAGAAATATTTTTCAAGTTCACAATATTTCACTCAAAACAAGACATATCTTAGACTTATTAATTGATCACCATAGGAAAAATTTTCGATTAGGATTACAGTTTTTCAGATATGTTTTGATTCGAGTGGAAAATTGGGAAACGTATCGAAATATTGAAATGTTGAATTACTTCTTTACAACTTCTTTACGAACTTTTCATTGCAAATAGCATGGTGAAATTTACCAAAGATAACTTGCATACCCTCTATACATCTTATCCAGAGTGTCTATTAACAAATGGGAAGGTCTTATGGAGATGATTCCTCAATGAAAATAAGCAGGGATAGTTCCTATAAATTTTTTTCGAATTCAACCTCCCTTCCAAGATACGGTCTTTGGAAGGCGATGGCAAGTTGACAGTTTTTAATTTTTTTTAAGGGTTCTGAGTCATGAAAGTATACATAATATGAAGTACTAAATGTTACTCACACAATTTTTTTAGATCTTATAACTTTATTATTAGGGGTTGAAAATAACAATCCCTTATAATTTTCCTTCAAAAATTGTTTTCGTGGGATAGATTTTCGAAAAATAAAATTCTCTTATGGTTTCCCATTCAATTCTGGCGAAAAAAGTCTGTTGCAAAATTTCGATACAGTCGATACTTCTTTCTCGGAAGAAATAAAAACTTACAGTTCTGATCACTGTTCATTCCATTTCATCGTATAAGTGTTCCATAGAATGACTACCTCCCGTTAAAATACATATTGTTATTTTCAACCCCTAATAATAAAGTTATGAGATCTAAAAAAATTGTGTGAGTAACATCTTCTTAGTGCTTTATATTATGTATAGATTTATGACTCAGTGTTTTTTAAAACACTCAAAAAAAATTAAAAACTGTCAACTCGTCATCGCCTTCCAAGGGCTGTATCTTGGAAGGGAGGTCGATTTCGAAAAAAATTTAAAGGAGCTACCAATACTTATTTTCATCGGGGAATCATCTCCCTAAGTCCTTCGCATTTGTTTACAGACACTCTGTATACAGAGGCTCTGTAGATCTACAGACCGGCTGAAACGTTCGGACACTTCGATTTTTGATTCCAGTAAGACCTCTAAGATAAAATTCAAAACCGCATCACTTCAACCCCCAGTGTTGCAATCTCAACCCGTATAATAAGGAAGAGGTTAGTTATATGATATGATAGGCCAGTTCTGTTTTCAGATTTGAATTACTCTGGAAAAGAGAGCTCGAGGTCCCATCAGTATACAACGAATTTTGCCCACCTTGTACACAATTTAAATTTGAACAACTCAAAAAAGAATGAATTGAATGAAAAAAAATTAAATATTCTGAACTCAGAATTGAAAGGCATTCCCAATCAGATATCACCTTTCCTATTACTATTCAAAATATGGGGGTTGGGGTTGTAGCAGTAAAGGTTTGAAGCAATACGGTTTTGAATTTGCTATTAGTTTTCCCCCTAGAATAAAAAATCCACATGTCTGAGCGTTTTTATACAATTCGGTTGTCTTTTTTTGGTTTGGTGAATTCAAACAGTTCCAAATGCCAGAAATCTAGGAAATAGTATAGGATGAAGTAGGATTCAGTCTGGGATACCCTCTTGATCAATCGTTATTCTCTTCCAATATACACGCAGCTGTCTCCGATAAAAAATTCTATCAATAATTGAACTTCAAAGATTATAAAAGATCTACTTTTATCTATCTCGTCTATTGAAACTGGGACGAAGTTAAAATAAATCATTCGATTCATGTGATCCCCACATATTTTCGCGAAAACTTTTCGATTGGCAATGGGACATGACAATTTATGAGAGTAATCGACTGATTAATGGTGACAACTGTTCCTCAACATTTTTCCTCGCGAACCACCTCGATCCGGATCGAAATATTTTCGTCACATCGAGGTATTTCGGGTTTGTCCGTGGCCCACTCCAGATGCAAAAGGTTGCTTTGTTGTTGGAAATAGCTTCTCGATGTATCAGCTTATAGCAGAAGTGGTTGCCAGACACAAGTAACACATAACACTATAAAGTTCAATGTTTCTTTTCTTATAGAGCTCCCAATCCCAATTGTGATTTAAGGAAATTTATTTTAAAATAAATGATTACATACACTGTATGGCATTCAATAAAAGGAAGTAATAATGTTCAATAATCAATAACCATTTGGTAGACAAAAATTGTTTAATTTTGAAACGGTCACGAAATCTCTAAACTTCCTCAACCTTTGCGGAGCAGTACGAGGATGTAATGATATCTAGTTAGCCTAGACCAGTTCCATGCATAAAACAAATATTGCGTTACCATAGCAAAGAACAATAACTCATTAGAAGTGTCAATGTGCAGTTTGAGGTCAAAAAAGTAAACCAGAGTTACGCAATAAATTAAAAGAAAGAAGATGTCCACCGAAATTGTGAAAATCGAAAAATTGTAGTATCGAGCCATCATCAAGTACCTGTATTTAAAAGGGTTAAGATTTAAGCAGATTTACGAAGATACGCTTAATACCCTTGAGGATCAATGTCCTTCGTATGCGAGCGTGAAAATTCGACTGCAAGCTTCAAAAGAGGTAAAATTTCCATTGAAGATGATGACCGATTGGGAAGGCCAGTTTCTGTGTCAGTCCCCGAAAATATCGATGCAGTTCATGACATGGTTTTATCAGACCGTCGAATTGGGCTAAAACGGATATCTCAAGCACTGATTATTTCATACGAAGGCGTTCATCATATAGTTCACGTCAATTTGGACATGAGAAAAATAAAATTGCTGCAAAATAGATCCCCAAATGTTTGAATGTTGACCAAAAGCGTGCAAGAGTAGAAGCATCGCTTTCGATCTGTGCTCGATTTGAAAACGCTGTAGACTTCTTAAACCGAATTGTTACTATGGATAAGACTTGGGTAGGTACATTTCTACGATCCAGAAATAAAGCAACAATCGATGGAATGGCGACACTCTGGTTGTCCAAGACCTAAGAAATTTCGTGTCCAAAAATCTGCTGGAAAAGTTCTTGCTTCAGTTTTTTTACCACTGTACGGGAAAAAATTAAACAGAAAAGATACGGAAAGCTATCCAAAGGTGTTTTGTTTTTGCAGGACAACGCCCCTGCACACAAATCTCATGTTGCCATGCAAAAAATTCGTGATTTAGGGTTTGAATTACTAGAACGCCCCCTTTATTCACCAGATTTGGCTCCATCTGACTATCATCTCTTTCCTCAACTGAAAAAAAGTTTAAAAGGTCGTAAATTTTCTTCCAACGAGGAGGTAATAAAAGCTGTGGAGGTCTGGTTTGCAGAGCAAGAAGAAACATTTTTTTTTGAAAGGTCTAGAGACGTTGTAGCTTCGCTGTAATAAATGTATCCAATTGAAATTTTGTTTTGTTCTTAAGTAGGCTAAGAATTTTTCAATATATCCTCGTACATTCAGTTTTATACTTTCATATCGTGTCATAAGCTGTTGTCGAGTAATCCATTTTCTAGAATTGAATATTTTTCAATACTATAATTTTTTTCAGAGCGAAACGGGTTTACATCACTGGTCTTCTCATTTACTCAGTGGGCATGTTCTTGATGGCAGTCACCAAAAACAAAATTGGAGTCATTTTATTCAGCTGGACAGCCGGAGTGATGTACTCAACACTGTTCACCATGCCGTTTCTTCTAGTTGCTCATTACCACGCCAAAGGAGTTGTAAGAATGAGATTTCAATCCTAAACCTAATCTTGAGAAAAATACAGGACGCGGCAGAGTCGATTGACGAGTTTCAAAGGGTCAGTGCTCGAGCTGTTGTGGGGTCAGGAGGGTGCGGAAGGGCCCTTTGTGTTCCTTAGGGTCTGTAGTTTTTATACGGCACCATGATATGGACCGGAATGCATCGGAACTTTGCTATTTGTGCGTTTCACAAAAATCACCTGTGATAACCTACAGTCTGAATTGAAAAAACTTGCTTAAACACTCGATCTGATTGGCATTTGGTTCCAGCAGGATGGGGCTACAGCCAAAACTCGAATTTCCTTAGCTGCTCTGAGACAGATGCTCCCTGGGAAACTATAAGGGATAAGGGGTGGGCTCACCTGCTTTAAGAGGTCCACACACTGTGTGACAACACAAGAAGCGAATAACCGCTCGCTGTATACCGAAACGCGGTTGAAACTTGTATAGCTGCTGATGACCGCCATCTAAGCGAAATCTTTTTCAAAACTAGAGTATGAAAACTATGTTTCCTACTGATTCGACTTAATGAATCCGTTTTTCTCAAATTCTTACCAATTTTTTTCTAACTCTTTGAAACTCGTCATTCGGCTGTGACGCACCATGCAATTCTATAATAATTTGGATTTTCTCAATCTAATCGGAGGCCGACTGAAAGTTGAGAAAATTCAAAGTTTTAATCAACAATTTCCTCTGGAAAAAATTATTTCAAATATTTCAATAGGGACGACAAATATCATGAATTTATTTATTCGAATTAGGTCGATTTTATCAATCCAACTAACCGCTAAAAATACATGTGTTGAAACATAATGATAAATTTCATAACCGGCGTCAAACAGTCTGGCAATTTAGTTTGAATATTTCATTTCATTTTCCAAGAAATGGATTTCACCTTTCAATGTGAATAATATTGCAGATGTTTTTCTTTCGTTAATTTCTATTTGTCAGGATCATTTATTTTGGGTGATCAATGTTCTTTTGAATCATATATCCGTTGATTTTTTGAAATGGATTTGATTCGACTCAAGAATTGATTGCTTAGCTGAATCTATACTTCATTCAAATTTATTTTAGCAGTCGGTTGGCCATGAAATATTTTTCTCAAGTTTTTGTAACTAGAACGAAGTTAGGTTGGCACATATGAAATGTCGTTAATGTCATAACGCCGTTGCCACAACTAATATCAATTTTTATTACGAGAATGCCGCAAGTGATTGAGAAAAGACACAGGGTTTGAGGAAGTGCTATTTAGAATTCAGGTCCGCTCATTCAAATAGTTATACCCTGATATTCTGAAATCCACAATACGTCAGACGGTAGCGAACATATTCAATGTAAGTGAATTTATATAATGTTTCATCTAGATCTAAACGACATATATTTTAGCTGGATATTTCCACAATCAGAAAGATTGTGAATGAAGAGAATGACAAAGAATTTCCTTCTATTGGGAGACCCAAAAAAGTGGTGGCATTTGAGAATTTTATGTTTGAGTGAATTAATGCGAAAAGTTTACTACAGGATTTTCGATAAATGTCATCGGAGAATGATGGATTTTTCTATTTTTCATTTGACTTGTCCTATACAATGTAAATGTCTTAAGGTACTAATAAATACCTAAATATTATAATTACATCAATGTATTAAGATGAATAGCCACAAATACACGCAAGTTGCCCTGTTACTGTTTATTCATGTGAAATTTTTGTTCAACGGTGAAGTTGCATCTTAACTTGAAACTTCCTTCAACTCCTTTTACTTATATTGATGCAAGATGATTTTTATTGAAAAATTTAACATTCTTGTAATTATCTGTTAATTCCTTCGGGAGATACCCATTGCCAACCACTGCATCATATGCATTTCATCTTCGGGTTAATATTTTTGAAATCTACAAATGATGTAAGCCAAAGAAGATAACGAACATTAACTCTCGTCAAGCTAGTGCATATTGTGATATTATACTGATCTCCTATATTTTCCATGCAAATAACTAGATTTGGTATGCCTTCAATCAGTTTGTATAAACTTCAATTATGTCACATATTTTCCGAAGAGATTCGACATTGTGATAAAATACGTAATAACAGAAACTTTTATGTAGAACGGGCAACATAGCATTGATTTAAAACCCAAAAATGTTTTGACAAGCGTCATAACCCCACATTTTCGTACTATACAGAGTGAAATGTGTCAAATTTCCATGGCCAACCGACTGCTAAAATAAAGTTGAATGAAGTATAGTATTTTCGGAAACATTTGTGCACTGGAGAAATTCACTTATCAAAACTTTTATTCGATTCCTTTCCATTTCAACGATAAAATATAATTATTTTCATTTTTATTTGCGAATGAATTTCCAAAAATAATATTTTATTTTGGTGAAATATACTGGGTGTTTTCTGAATTTTTATGTATCGTGAATGATCATTCAAGCATATTTTGAAATTGAATTCAAAAAAAGTATTTCTGGTGACTCTTTTCCATTTTAAATCTTTTCCACAAATATTCCCACTAAGAAGGCATTAATATACAGGGTGTACTATGTTCGAGGGCCTTTAGACATTTCTGAAGAACTGGACCTATTTGAAATCTGAAAATTTGGATTATGATATTGTTCGACATTATCTACTGAGCTAAAATATTCTTGAAGCGTGACCACTTTCAGTTATACATGGAAAGGAAATAAATTTGTCAAAAAAATTTTTTTTCTATTTTTTCGTTTCTGATATGATAGAGTATTCAATTTCGTATATAATTCTGTTCAAATCATATCAGAAAAGAAAAAGTAAAAAAAAATTTACTTTCATTCCCTGTGTAACTGAAAGTGCTTAGGCTTCAAGAATATTTTAGCCTCGATTTTAGCTCAGTAGATAATGTCGAACAATATCATAATCCAAATTTTCAATTTCAAATAGGTCCAGTTTTCCAGAAACGTCTAATAAGCCTTCGAACTTGGTACACCTTGTATATAGTGATAACGTCCAGAGAAAATATCCTGGCAACTTTTCATTCGAAAAAACTTTTGAGTATTTGAATAACCCTTCAGTTCTGTAGAGGAACGATGGGATATTAAAAAATGTTATCAATTTTACTCAAATTTCTTTTTCACATTTTTCTTGTGTTTAAACTTATGATCTGAATTTATGATGGCTCTATTTGTCAAAGTAGAAATCATTCAAATTCTATTGAGGAAAGATGTTTAATTAATTTTTTTCATTTTTCAGTTTGAAACCAATCCTGATGGGGAGGAGAAAGTGATCGGTCAAGTGCGAGGGCTTGGAACAGACCTAGCTATAGTCTCGAGCATGGTATTTTTAGCTCAATTCATATTATCTCTTAGCATGGGAACAATTGTGAGCCTATCAAAAACAACAACAGCTGTTGTTAGCGTGGCAAGCTTTTTAGCATTTTGTGGAGCTATTTCCGCGAAGTCAGTATTGTATTTAGATCTGTGAAATGATTAAAAAATGTTTTTTTGGAAATATGCCCGACTGATATGTGGACGGAGAAATATCAATGAACTGTCCACAATTTTTATCTTGTGAAAAGGAAAACAATGGAAACAGTATTTTTTTCGAACTCAATAAACGTTATTGTATTCATCATTACAATCTATTTATTGGGTGGGGATAGTTGTTGATTTCGTTTTGTAGTTCTGAAACTACTTACAATATGGAATATTTGTAGACTGTTGGTATTTTATTCGAAGCAGTACAGGTTGCTTGGTGGAAAATAATTAGTTTCATTCATGAACAAAATGTTGAAGAACAATCTACAGTGTTCCAACTAAATACACAACCTCATAACTTGAGTACTCGAGGTGTTACCAAGCAATTCGATAGACAGAAATACTATAGACACTATTGGGAGTTATTCGCTTAGATAAATGTTGATCAGATAATAAAACTTTTTTCTCGATAGTGGAGCTTCTTATGAAGCTCTTGTGTAGGTTGTTTCTTCGAAAACGTCATATTTTGGAATCCCTTCCAGTTATCTCTGCTGGTAGAAATGAGTTAAAACCAAATAATTCAGTGCATCCAAAAATCCCCACATAATGAATTTCATTAGCCTCTGCCAGCTTTTGACAAAATAACAAAAAAGTTAGCTATAACTGACTAATAACTATAGCCGGGAGTGCATTTTTTTATTTGCTAATGTATGTAAGGTAGTTACCGAGCAGAAAAACATATCTTATCCTGCATCTTACATTGACTAAATTGAATTTTTTAGATTTGAGATAATCTTTTTGTTTCAGTTAAAATTTTCAATGTTTTTAAAAATTCACTTCATTCGAAACTTTTTAGTTTCATAGTATATTGAATATATTTTTCTGAGTACTGCCTTCTTTGGGTATTTATACTTATAGGTGATTTGTTGGACTGATTTCAACTTAACCTTTCATAACTTCAAAACGACAGCTTCAACATCTTCGCAAATGGGATGTATTGTCTACTATCCTCCGAAAAAGTACCTTTATTATTTCATATTGTGGAGCTTCCCTTTGAGACATGAATATGTATTCCATCGCTTCCCTTCTATGTACAGGGTGGGCAAAATTCATTGTCTACTGAGGGGATCTCGAAAACTAGGACAGCTAGAAGAAAACGGATGACACATTTTTAGCTCTTTTTTCATGACTAATCATTTCTGGATTTTGGGTTATAAACAAAAATTGGGATTTTGGCGATTTCGAAAAGTCCTCATATCTTTTTTGTGTTTGAAGTTACAGAACCATCTTAGTCACTTTTATAGGTAGATTCTACTGCCAGAACCGTTTTCTCTAATTCAAAAATAACAAATTCATTGATAGAACGGAATTCCGCCGAATGTTTCGAAATGAAAAAATATTTGGTGCTCGTCAGTGGATTCAACGTAAAAAGGGCCTGTAGAAGGTTCAAGTTTCAGATCTATAATTTCAAAGACGAGATGAGATGAGAACTTATCGAAATCATCAAAATTTCATTTTTTGCTAATAAGTCTAAAACGGTTTTCACCATTCTTTGTTTCTCCGAAAAAGAGGTCGGAAATGTGTCATCCGTTTTCTTCTAGCTGCCATAGTTCTCGAGATCCTCTCAGTAGACAACGAATTTTGCCCACCTTGTACAACAAAATCGTAGTACGTATATTATTTCCATTAATCAGCGCTCCAAAAAAGTTGAGTTGACCAATACCTCAATTTTCCTGATTTCGATTTACATAAACAGTATTTTCCCCCTACCAAAATGACCCCAACAAAAAATAGAAATCTTACAATGAAGACGTGATTTATCAAACACGTCATAAGCTGAAGTACATCAAGCAGTTTGATCTGCAGAGGATGCCAAATTTTATGCGGAAAATATTACCTAATGTATGCATGTGTTTCATCTCCGACGTCGGTTATAATTCATCACACGTCTGGGAATTCTCTCCTGAGATAGTTTCCCAGGCTACCTGTTGTACCTCATCAGAGACATTCGCCAAGATATGTATAGGATGAGGTTAATAACTTAATGGGCGAAAGATTCGAATTTCGAATATCGTAATGCCCAATCCAAGGTCACTTGGTACATGTGTATTATTATCTCGTTGAAAATTGGATAACAGATGGTCCGAAGGTAAGATAGAAGGAAAACGAGGTACCACCGCTTCCTTAGTACAGCGCTTCCCTCTTATGAAAAGCCAAGAAAACAAGGATTATTACTGAAAGAGCGGGATGAGATAAGTAACGAATTATTTTGAAAAGTTTCTTTCATCAAACAAAATAAAATAAGTGCACATAGCAGCTTCTTTAAATTCTGGTTAGCGACAAAACAGGGTAAATTATGAAATTTACGAAATGTGACGAATAATTGTAGACGTTCTAATTTTTCTGATATGCACTGTTCGAAAATTGAAGTATATATTCGAAAGAAAACTCACTTTATGAACTTGTATCAAATTCTCAGTATTGGTGTACATACATATACCATCTGGAGAGGCGTATGCTTGCTTATTACACACAAAATATAGTCCTCGTGAAACTTATTATAGTGGCACAAATTATTACCATCTAAATTCGAAAAAACTGTAACTGTAGATTTTCCTGGGCCGAGAAATAGCCTTTTCCTAGGAGGGAAGTAGATATAACCCCCCGCCACCCAAAATTTTCTCATTAAACGAAAACCACTACAGACATGTATGCATGGGGGCTATCTGACGCCCCAGTTAATAGTTCTTTTTTCATTTCAACTTCTAAAAAGTGTAATCATAAACGGTCACGTGTCGAAAGAATCCGCCATCTCTCCGATGGTAAACACGAACGCTCCTCTAAGTTTCCTATCGATGTAAAACACCCCGCTCTGTAAGCGGTCTAAATTTTCCCTGATCATAGATCGTCACATAGGTAACACTTATGCTTCGCACACAAATGACTCTTGTGGTTCGTCTCACAGGTGACACTGAAGATTCAACTCATGTTCGATGGTTTTTCTTCGACGGCAAATGAAAAAATAAAATGGCTCAGGCCGCTCAGGCCTTTGGCCTTTGCGGTTTGGCACGGCCTTGGCTAGGACCTTCGGCCCTCCCGGTTCGATTCGAACGTAACAAATTATTATCCACTTCAACTATGGAGAAGTGTAGTTTAGCCAGGTATTAGTATCCCTAAAGAATTTCGTATCTAACACAGTCGAATTGTCGTATAAGACCGTATAAAGGACGTTGAATGAAAAAAAAATGTTTTCCATTCTAACATTGAGAGACGAAATGCTAAATAAGTAATCAAATCGTTCATGATATGCTGCAACTAATACGATATAGTCCTTCAATGGTTCGTTTTATATCCGGCTAATCAGTTAATGTTCGATTTCAAAGAAATGTGAATGAATGCAAGGTGTTGAGTAATAAAATTATAGCAGTGGAAAATAACAAATTGAGATAAACGATTTCGTACCCACACTGCAGTTATCGCAATTAGAACCCATTCATTTCCATTTCTCGTTATCGAATCTTCCGAATTTCACACGGGCCGTTAGTGATAATTATTTTTTTCGACCATTGCATTAATCTACAACGCTGAGATTCTCGTCCCTACTTTTTTCACAAAACTAGACCGAAATTAGTTTTTAAAAGTGCTACTTCTCATTTCAAAGTTCCATATCTTTCTGGGGCACATAGTTGCTGAAGCAATTTTCAAATCAAAATATGTACTAATAAGTAGAAATTTGATAGCTATTCATATTATGTTGGTGCATATTTACAGAGGTGGGTAAAATTCGATGGGATTGAATGGCAGCTCTGTAACCGTGAGAGCTAGGGAAAAATGACACGTTTCCGACCTCGATATTCAAAAGATGGATGGATAATAGCCGAAACCTCATCCCTCTTTCTTCTTTTGTTTTTCATATTTCAGTTATTTAATTTTTCAATTTTCGCCTCTTTTTGAATTAGTGCCTCTATTTCGTTAAGTTTCAGTGTTATCGAAAAACGAATTTTAAATTCTACAGACACTTTTTCATGTAGAATGCAGTGGCGTAGCCAAAGATGTTTTTCAGTCCGCAACTTCAGTGATATAAAGTGTTGGCTATTCTACGTCTGAAAAATAGTAAAAGTAATAGTGGAAAGTAAGAGGTCTTCACCTACCTGGAAAAGTTCTTATAGCAGCCATGAATTTCAATATGAAAATATTAATGTACAAATTTTCAGTAAATTTCCCCGGTTTATTTCGAAAATTATCACCAAAAAACTTTTTCAAGATATTCCATACGAAACCGCAGCTTTTCCAAATTGGGTTTACCTTTTTAAAAATTTCGTCATTTTTGGCAGTAAAATATATCATCTAAATATCTAGATATCCTTAATATTGATATTCAACATTCTCCAAAAGAAACACCATAATTTTTGCTAAAAGGCAAATTTATACGAATCGTATTGGAATATTTGGTTCGATAAAAAAATAGTCACAAACAAACTAGTACGAAATAATCATGCGTAATATAGATATATTATTTCATCACTTTATGTTGATGACCATATAACTCTTTTCTTGGTCCTGGAATACAAATATCCAGAATAATCTGGTTCGATCAGATGCGCCAGCTCGATAGTGGAAACATGGAATTAGTTGATAGAAGATTAACTTGAATTTCCCCAAGCATTTGAAAGTATCATTTTAAATCAGTAAAAAAATGTATGCATAGTTGAAAATGTGTTCGTATTCTATACATCATATTCTCTTTTCGACTGTTGTTCTACACAAGTTAATATACCTACTGAAAGTTTAACATTGTTGTATAAGCAAGTGTTAAACTTGCAGTATATCATTACAAAATCCCTGCCGGAAACAAATGGGAAATACATATATAAAAAACCAAAAAGAAGAATCTATTGTTTTTCATGAAATTTATTCAGTGTGGTTTAATATCCTGCATGGTGAACTATGTGCTAATTTTTTCCAAAATCAATCAGAATGTTGATCCTGAAAGATCACAATCTATTAGTGAACATTTTTGTATGGAAAATTGAGCTTAACTTTTGGGTCAATAGTATATTTGTGTTCTTTCGAATAAGAACGTTGGTGATAAAATATAGAAGGATAAACTAGTGAATACTCTCTGTAAAAACCCTACTACCATTCGAAGACACAAAAATTTCGATCAAATCCGAGAATAATGGAAGAATCATATACATACCTATATACGAACGTGCCAACAGAAAATTTTCCATTGAACCCAAATAATGAAATATCCACTTGTTGGCAGGCTGACAAACATGATACGCGACAAAACAAACTCCAAGTAAATATAGAAAACTGAGGAGAATGAGCGTAAATTTCACTCTGTATTCATGCACCAAGAAAAACTAGAAGGAACAATAACAAATTATCATACAGATATCACTTTGAAGGATGTAATGAATATGAAACTGCGAAATAAATCTGAAAGCTTCAAAATAGAAATTGGGATTCCGGAAGTCGATAGGTATAAGCTAAATTTTGAAGTACTTATGCATATGAATGTATGCTTCCCTCATATCCGTATTTGTCGGTTTTCATTTATTAAAGAAAAAAGATAAAAATATGGATATAAGAGAAGTACACTTATTAAAAAGGTTCAGAAAAAAGAAGCATATACCTACGTAATTCAGAGTAATCCAATTATTACGAGCTGTGTATGATTTTGAAAGATTTTATTCGATTATTGCAATTTCACAGTTGAACTGTGTAAGCAACAGCCAAGACAAAAAAAAAATTATAAAATGAAAAGGTAAAGAAAAATTCGAAAACACACAGGTTTCCTCTTTTGGATTGAATATGCCAGTAGATGAATGAAAAAGTTTTATCAACGAAGAACATCAGAAATAAGAGAAGGCAGAAAAGTTGCATGAATTCTTCGAGAATAAAAATATGAATATTTTTTAATGTTTTTGCTTCGTTTATTGGGCAAAGACATATTGAAGGAGTTATTCAATCGAGAGTGTAATAGACGCACTCAACTAGAATATCCTTCAAAGGAAAATTTTAATTTTATGTGATGTTTCATTTCTATTGTATTGATGTCATGATGTCAATCTCATTTTCTATTCATTTCGTATTAGAATTATATTTGAATTGGACGTGCTGGCTACGGTAAGCGCAGTGATAGAAAATTGATCACGATTATATTCGCGGAATATAAAAATTCGAAAAAAAATTAAAAAAATGTAATTTAACATGGCTTTTTCAAAATCTGATTTGAATAATCAAATATCCGCTGTTTGGCAACCTGACAGATCCAGAACTCCACAAAACAATCTAAGGTAAATAGCGCGGAAAATTGTGAAAAAGTATTAGTAATCACTAAATCTAAAAATTCATACATAAATTGCTTACATGCGTAACTCACTGACCATCGATAAATTGCTCTTCATCCAGTGGACATACTTGTACGATAATATCGCTTCCTGCCCATACCACAGCAGAAGTCACACCGTTTCTATGTTTTGTCATAACGCCACCTAGCACCTATAGACACTGAATGTATATTATGCTCTTGGCAACAATTTGGTTTTAAAAATAATTGTAGCATTACATTCTTCTTCAAAAACACGTGTTCGACTGAGATTGTCCCACGACGCTTCGATTTGCCCGGAATTCTATCCCCACAATTGGGATCAATTGATGACAATTGACGTTTAGCAAAAAAACAATTGCCGACAGTGCGATAATTAAAAAGGTCGGTTTTCTTGGCTAGACACGAAGATGTGTTGATGTTTATACACGCTATTTAAGGAACCCCCGCGAAAGCTGTTAAAACTAGAAAACTGATACAAGTTCACCAAATTTCGCAACGCGCCGACCGACTCTACAATGGTTTGAACGGTTTTATCGCGGACAAATTACTGCCTGAAACCGAGAAGGAAAAAAATGCTCGGAATAATTGCCTCTTATCATTGGAATATTGAATGGCCACAATTTTCATTTCGGCATGCGGCCATGATGCGTCATTCACATTCACAGAAACATGATATATTATAAAGATACCGCAAAGGGATTAGATAATTCCTAGATCCTCTAGAACTTACCTACTGAACGCCTGCGACAGAATATCGAGAAGAATCGATATAAAAATGAACAATTTCAGCTCACCTTCGATTAGCCGGCAATTTTTTATGCGACATCAGGTATATCCAATAAACTCGATTTATCGCTTTGTCTTTACGTATATTATTAGTATTTATCCTCTTACTCGATTGAGTTTCATGTATTGAACATATTAATTTAATTATTCTCTGATATTTTCAGACTTTACGTTTGGCGACATGTACGATTCCAAAAACTAGAAAAAAAATTGTCGTATGCCGTCCGCTGCCATGCGGACATACCATACAAAACTCGGCGCATTCGGATAACAACTATCCTCCAGCTTTCGGTTTCAATATACAGAGTGTAAATAAATAAGTGGAAAAAAATTAAAAGAATGATTCCTTATCCATTCAAACAAGGTAATTATTGTGATAACGAAATAGGATTTGGACTAGAATTCATAACCATTGACTCATCAATACGAATCCCAATTTTAATCTTTCTAAGGAGGTCCCACCTTCCATATACTGGGTCCTGCAATAGTGCGTTAGGCTTCCATAGCTGCCAAACCAGACGTTTTAGGAATTTAGTTGAGAAGCATTCCCTTTGTACTTTCAATTCTGCATCTCAGGAAATTATTGTCTGATATACAGGGTGTTCCCAAATAAAATTATTCAACAAATGAGTGATTTTTTAAATGGAACACCCTTTATATTTTTGCATATCTTCAATGCTTTTCAATACCTCTACCATGATGCAAAATATTAGGGATATTTCTCCAACGGTGCGGATCTTATTCAGAAAAAACTGCAAAATTTCGACGAAACAGTAGTTCGGTAAAAGCCCTTTTCCGATTTCCAGAAGCGATAGAAACATGAATTTGATCAGGATTTCTTTCAACTTAAGAATTTGCCTAGTCATCCTTCCTAAATGATCAACCTCTCTTATACAGGGTGTCCGTTATCAATGTCCAAATGTGAAGAATTTCAAATTGTTTAAATTGTTCTCGATTTTTTCAAATGTAACATCCTGTATTTTTTTCCATGATGATGTACACAGTTTAAAACCGTATATTTTTCCAGAAGTAACCGAGGGGCTTTTTTCACTCCTGCGTCCAGCAGGCACGAAAAATGAAATCAGAACGTAAAATTTTATTTAAATATTGGATATAAAAAAAAAACGGACGTTGAAAAAGACGAAGAAAGATTGTGATCCGATCGTTGAAAGACCAACAAACCCTCATCAGCATGGCTGGAGTTATGCTTCAGAAACCAATCAAAATCCTCTCTCGCATATTGGAAGCTGTTGTTGGAACTTCATCATATATTATGTTCCCTTTATGTATCCCCACAAAAAAATCTATTTTGGTGAGATCCGGTGATCTAGAAGGCCATCTTGTCAATCCGCTTCTACCAATCCATCTAGATTATGATTTTGGAAGCGTTTTAAGGTTTTTCAAAAATTGGTTATTCAGTTTGGTTTCATTGTGTGACTCATTTAAAATATCCGTTAGTTATTATGTTCATTATTCCTGAAATTTTTGGTTGAAATGTCATTTTTCGTGTCTGCAAGACACAGGAGTGAAGATAATCCTAAGGTTTCTTCTGAAAAAAGGTAAGGTTTCAAACTGTGTACATCATCATGGAAAAAAATACAGGGTGTTACATTTGAAAAAATCGGGAAAAAAACATTTGAAATTCTTCATATTTGGACAATTCTTAAGTTAAAAGAAATCCTGATCAAATTCATGTTTCTATCACTTCTGGAAATCGGTAAAGGGCTTTTACCGAACAACTGTTTCGGCGAAATTTTTCGTTTTTTCTGAATAAGATCCGTACCGTTGGAAAAATATCCCTAATATTCTGCATCATGGTAGCAGCATTGAAAATATGCAAAAATATAAGAGGTGTTCCTTTTAAAAAATTACTCATTTGTTGAATAATTTTATTTGGGAACACCCTGTATATTAGAAAATAATTTCCTGAGATGCATAATTGAAAGTACAAAGGGAATGCTTTTCAACTAAATTTCTAAAACGTCTGGTTTGGCATCTATGCACTATTGCAGGACCCTTTATAGTATTCTGAGGTCGTGTATTCCACCATCCAACCATCATTGGTTTTGGTTTATTCGAAAAACTATTTCATTACACCAGACCACATGATGGTGAAGGGTCACAACACCCTGTGCAGCTGGCGACAGGCGAGTAAGGTACTCCTTATTAAGGGACCGGATGTGTTATCAAAGATAATATCTCTTTGGTGTTATCTTCCCCACTGCTTCCTGCTTCACATAGTCCGAGCGAGTCTAGCTCTGGGACACATACCATTGCATTGGAGAAAGGTGCGGGTTGTTTTCATACCCAAACCTGGTGAACCATTCAAACCAACGAGATCGAACGACTTTCGTCCAAAAAGCCTCTCCTTGTTCTTAGTCAAGACGCTGGAATGGTTGGTAGAGAGATGCACCAGCTAGATGGTGCTCTAGAGGCGTGCCAACTGCACCCCTGCCAGCATGCTTACCAAATAGGCAAATCACTCGGTGATTAACTGTATTCAGGATGGACTACATCACAAAGAATGGACACTGGCTATATACTGGATGTAGAGGCTGCATTTAACACCGCACTGCACTACAACAGACTAGACTGACCTCTCCGCCGAACAATGGATTGAATGATAAATGAAGAATTGGATGAATAAATAAACTCAACGTGTAATTCATTTTTATTCATCTATTTAAAGATATTCAATACAACATGGACGGATACGTTTCAAATATCACATGATTGTAACAAATGTGTGCAATCTCATATAAAACACGAAATTACTTAACCTGAATGAACAAATTAAAAAAAAAATTATGCAAACTACACTCTGAAATATTTCGAATCTGATTACAATAATTATATTCTCAGATTGTTCATTGATTTATCTAGAATGTCCTTTTTCATTCTGATAGCATATTCTGGATTTATTTTGATTACCTGATGTGCAACATCGATAGCATCAGGATAATTTTTTGATTTCAAATGGGCATATGCCAGTTTGTACCCGATTGAAGCATTACTCTTTCCTGTATACTTGAAAGCTAATTCGTAGTTGGCGGCTGCATCCTTATATTTCTGTTCCTTTTCAGATACAAAACCCAGATATTCGTAAGCTTTTCTAGAGCTCTTGTTGTAATGAATCACTTTGGCTAATAAATCTGATGCAACATCGTACTTTCCTGACTGTATGTAGTAGTCGGACAAAAGCAACCAACATTTTTCCAAATATTCTGCATCTTCGAAGGTCCATACATTTTTAACAACTCTTTTCAGCTGATTCTTGGCCCTTTGAGATTGTTTCAAGAGTGTATAAGCTGTAGATAGACCCAATATAACACCAATATTATCTTTATAAGCATTTTGGGAAGCAAGCGCGATGAACGCTTCCAACCCTTGTTCTATCAAAGGCTTTTCTTTGGTCGCCAATAATCGGAAGTTCACCAAGAGTTTGTACTTTAGAACACTCTCGCCCAACTTTTGCTTCAATTCCTTCAAGAGACGATCGGCTGTGAAAAAAGAAAATACATTGAAATATTTGTCTCAAACGGATTAAGTAATGTTTTTCGTAAATAACTAGTGTTACTTCTAGTTATACAGAGTGTCAGGATTTAATATTAATATACTTGATTCTAGAGACAGTGACTTGGAAAAAACCTCATGTCAACTTATCATTATCCGCAAAGAACTGTAGTTTTCTGATCATTCCTAAATTTGAACTTCTTCCCAGAAATAATACGAAATATCCACTAAGACTAAGGCAAAATAAGTGATGAACAAAAAAGAAGGTTGAATGCGTACTAGAATTTTTTCATTTACCCGTTTTTAAAGCCATAGACCTAGAATCTCTATACTCCAAATCATCATTATCCATCAACTGATCAGTCAACATGTCGTCTTCGGGATTGAGACATATTTCAATCATATTGTAGATTGAATCCATTCCCCAATCAAGATCTTGTCTGGTAACGTTAAAGTTCCTCAACGCACTGTTCAAATTGCCTGCGTACCATTGATAAAGGGCTTTGGAGTAAAGCAGACCCCCCTCTTTGGTTGGATTCTCGCACACCTTTTCCGCCTTATCGAGGTACTCGGGGAAATCTTCCAAATTTCCTGTTCTGCGCATAACTTCCACCAATCTCACTAAGGCATTCCAGTTGGTGGGTTGTTTTGCCAGTAATTGAGTAAAATGGAACAGTGCCATATCGAAATCAACCTGAAACAGTTGTTATTCTTCAAAATTTCAATATCTAAGTTAAACAATTGAGCACCAAGACGAAATGATGGAAATTTCATTAAAAGATTTTTTTGTAATGTCACATTGCAGACCAGATATTTTCAATACAATTTATTAAGTATTATGGCGACCATCTCTTTTTGTGTGTAATAGTCAAACATACGCCTCTCCACACGGTATGTACTGTATAGGTACAAAGCAATATTGAAAATTTGATCAAAGTGCAAAAAGTAAAAATGTCTCCCGAATATTCACTTTTTTCAAGTGTAAAGTCTAAAGTCACATTAGATACCTTCATTAATAGTAAAAATTTCAGTTTCATTACCTTATGAAAAGCAATATCTGCCATTAAAAGTGATGCCTCCTCATTTTCATTGTCAATGTCCAAAATAACACCGCATGTTTGTTGGCACAACTCCAGAGCATTAATCTAAAATATACATTCGTTATAAGATTTCTTATAACAAACCATTAATTGATTAAAGCGGAGTTTGAATGAACATCGAACTTTTACCCTTATATGAATCCAAAAGTTCATAATAGGTATATTATACTATTTTCTGCGGAATATTGAATTTTTTAATTACCTGTATGTAAAGTTTGGCCAAAGCTCCTAATATAGAAACTTTTTCTGGGGCGACTTCACATGCTTCTTTATAATAATTGATGGCTTCATCATTATCCTTATTTTGAATCGACATTTCCGCAAGCTTGGTGTAAATGGAGGTTAAAATATCAATTTCACTTTGCGGAACTCCTTAAAGATAGAACAAAATTAAAAGGTTTTCCAAACACAGCAGAAAGTTCTTACTCGGTAATTCTATCGCCAAACGTTTCCTGACCCTATTTTGATTGTCTCTGGCATCTTTCAAAGTGATAAGAGCACCCGCTTTATTACCTGCCTTCTCTTGGATGGTAGCTAATAAATTCAGCAGTTTCGTCTTATATTGAAGAAAAGCTAGATCATCTACATTGTTAGAATTCTCGACTTCAATTTCACTTATAAGGAGATGTTCAGCTTTGATGAATTCTTTCATTTGCATATAAAGATGTGCCAATTCCAACTTCAACTCTGCATAGTTTGTCAGCTCTATCGCCTCCTTGTAGAATTCAACAGCCTTATGGAAATAATGAGCGAAAACCAGAGTTTCCCCCAGCTTCAAATTGATGTATGGATCTCTAGGATTTTCTTTTAGGGCTTTTTGGTAAGTCTCTATGGCTAAATCGGGCTCTTCAATGAAACATAATATATTCAATTAAGGTTCGGCGTAAAAAGGGAGCAGATCATTTTTCTTTTTTTTTTGTTCAACCAACCTCAACATGTGAATTGGATTGGTAGATGAGGCATGTACCATGGAACGGTCCCCCAAGAACATTATTTATAATGCAGATGTTAATTCTTCACAAGATTTTCGCTAACAAATAGTGTCAGCATGTGGTCAAAAGCAACAAAGAATTCAATTAAATAATAATAAATATTAAATTTTGATTAATTTAGAGGAAAATGTTGAATTGTTTGGAATTGTAATTTGTTGTAATTTGAAAATCTTATCGATTCAAATTTATTTGGAAACTATTCGTTTCTATGAATAAACCCAACTAATTCTACACTTTAACAACAACTAGAAATAGAAAACCTTCTGCATTTTCAAGAATAAAATAAAACTAAAGGTAAACTAAAGTTTACCTCCGCACCCACCAGAAGATGCTATTTGATAGCTAAACACTTGTCGTAGTTTAACAACTCATGTTAAAATTTCATGTTCAATGGATTTTAGATTTTCATCGAGTACCGGTTACAGGGCTACAGGGCTACATCAATTCAATATTAAGAGGGTTGAACATTGCTTTAGGGGATCATAACTCTTGAATAACTTTCCTTATATAAATATCGAAGTTTTACGCGTGTCACCCTATATTTTATGTTTCTTCTTGTCAGAACGAGTTTTACCTAAAACTCGTCAAAATAAATCATTCCAGCAGAAATCCCCAATATAAAAGATTCAAGATGGGGGAATTATAATCCACTTCAAGTACCATTCAATTTTATTATATCGGCACTGTGGAATGCGTCGACTGCTGGTTCAATACATGCGAGACAATATGAACAAATTTGAAGAAATTAATGTACGAGCGAGGAAAGGTAAAAAACAGTGTTAAAAAACTGATACAATTTTCAAGATGCTTGAGCATTGTTCACTAAAGTGCTTTTAACTTTTAATAATTGTTACCGTTATTTACCCCCTTTTTACGTCGGGTAAAATTATGTGGAAAAGTTTGAATAAGAAGAAAAATTTTGTGAATAAGACGAATTTCACTTCTCGCTGGTAAGTTTTTGAACTAATATATTGTTTCTTTTAACGTTGGTGTCTTAATTTATTCGTTGTCAGTGAATGTTACATATCTAGAAATGAACCATTTCATGAAAAATCGTCCAAATTACACATAATGATAAAGCCATACTGTTTTTTCGGTCATCACGACATGAAATAAAGTGTTACTCTTGTTTTCCGTTAATTCAGAACACAAACGATCTAAAGGCGTCTAGGATCCATTTTTTCAATGATTTTTCTAATAACGTCATTCTAAAAGTATAAGTGATTTTTTGTGAAACGCTTTATTTTACCAACTTTTACCTTCTGTTGAAAAGAGATTTGAAAACATCCTCTATAATCAGAGCCGTTCCAAGCTGCGTGTGAGCTGTGCGCTTTTGCAAGGAACCATACTAGCACAAAATTGGTTCAAAAAATAAATGTAATAATAAATACAGGGCACGCACAATTTCAACCGAAATTTATAAAGAAGGTAATTTTAAGCACAATAGGAGAGAACCATAATTTGTGTCGATTTTATAGGAACGCCTCCTGTATTAAGGACGATTTGTTTCAATCGTGTGCCTTATGCCAAATTTCACTATTTTAAATGTATGGATATACATATGATATGCACGCTAACAGGGCCACGGACTACTTGTATCGAGAAACATAATAGGCGTCACTTTGACATTATGAATAAAACACGAAAATTGGGTGGGCATTGATAAGAATTACGTTTGAATAAAATTTTTCCGTCTTTGTTCGGATTATATTATTTAAAATGACTATCTAAAGATCACATTATTTCTTCAATACTATTAATAATATAATACTATACAATATGAATCATAGAAAAGGTGAAAAAAGAGGTGGTAAAACGCTCTATATGAGCTAGCAGGGCTCCGAGGGAACGAGTGCGAAGCCCAAGTTCCCGAGGACATGAAACGCCTAACGCCCTTTCCATAGACGTATCGAACATCGAGATCGAAGCCCGGGAAGTCGCCTAAAATAATTTCCGAAAAAGGTCAATTTCGGCTATTTTTGCCGAAATGGCGAAAGGTGCAAGACTTTTTGAAATAGGGAGATCGCACGAAGCCCTATAGGAGACCGGGACGGGCTGTGTTTTGTCACGAAGAACCGAATTAACGAATTCTACGACACCCAAATACCCGAAAATTACGTATGAAAAAGGTGAAATTTTTGACATTTCTCAATTTCAATTTGCCATTCGCTTTGAAAGAAAAACCATTGAACATCAGTTGAATGACAAGTGTCGAGTGTGGGACGAAGCACAAGTGTCATCTGTGGGACAAAGCACAAGTGTTATCTGTGGGATGAGTCACAAGTGTCATCTGTGGGATAAGGCACAAGTGTCATCTGTGCGGGGTGTTTTACATCGATGTGATTGATGGGAATCATAAATGGGCGTTCGTTTTTTACCATCGAAGAGATGACGGATTTTTTTGACACGTGACCGTTCATCTCGTGGTGATTTCTCTTTAAGATTAAGATTTCTGTCTTTAAGATTGAAAAAAAAAGATCTATCAACTGGAGCGTCAGATCGCCCCCATTCATACATGTCCGTATTGCTTCTCGTTTCGTTCGAAAAATTTGGTATGGAGGGGGGTTATACCCCCACCCCTTCAGGAAGGAAAGGCTATTTCTCGCTACAGATACTGTTCTTTCGAATCTAGGATGGAAAAAAAATATTTTTTTCGCCCCACCCCTTCTTTGAGGGGAGAGATCTAAGAGATCTGGCACCTAGGATCTCGGCGACAGTCGCAAAGTATAGAAGATGGAAGGGCGATCATTTGTTGAGGAGGAGGGGGTAATACTCGCCCACCCCCAACCGGTGGGGAAAGGTGATTTCTCGATCGCTACGAGAACCGTTTTTTCGAGGTTGGGATGGAAAAAAGATTTTTTTCATGCTAGAGCCGCAAGCCCGAAAAGACGAATCAGCTCCCCCTCAACTGAAAACTGGTTGTACTATTGTACTTTATTATTCTGATCGCTGAAATTAGTAAAACAACCTCGAAATACGACGAAACGATATACAGGTTCGGAAAAATTGTCTAGACGTAATAAAAAAATTGAGTGAAAGATGTATGAACAAAACATGAAGCGAAATAAAGGGAACAAATATTTCTCCTCCTTTCGCATCATTTCTCCTCCAATCTCTTAACGTTAGTATCAAGTCTCGACATAGACTCAATATTCGAGCGCTCGCTAATCGCTTCATTTCAATTTAGCGTGGCTTAGGAAGTTCTAGAGGGGAAAATTGTTCTTTGTTTAACTGATGCGATTTGCCTTTAACTTTCCGCTCCCTTCCTCTGATGGGATATTTCCTACCCCTAGATTACCCTTAACCAGACCTGTATACATAACCTCAAGTCAAGCTCTTCATAGCGATGATAAAATTGAACGCAGTTTCAGTTGAATGACTTAAGTTCTATCAGTTGAACCAGTAAGAAGGAACAACACTATTAGTACTATTATTAAAAATAAAAAGAGATATTTCAGATTTTTTCCCTGATTTTATTAGAAATTATTTCTCATGCGTAGCAGGAGCGTCCAAACTCTAGCTCACACGGCAGAAATAATTTTCAGGACGGCAATAATTAATTTATAAAATTCACATTTTTTGGCAAGTCAATTTCAATAAAATCTCACCTAGCACAGTCATATATGCATCTCCCAATAGGATGTACGTTTCGATGCAGGAATTTTCCTTAGCCATCTCTAAATAGCATTCCAAATAGGCATGTTTGTCCTTCCTGTATTCCAAAAGAATATTTGCGAACCTAGTTCTTGCTTGAGAATAATAAGGATCTGAACGGTCAACCTTGTTAAGTAAGTCGAGAGCGCCCTGCACATTGTTATGATTGAGGGCCTGCTCTGCGCATAGCAGAACGATCCTTGATTCTTCTGGTGTTTTTTGCAATTCTTCAGTAGCTTCTTCGAGAAGTTTCATCGCTTCTTCGACCTGTCCGATCTGATTGTGTGCGTCTATTAGCTCTATGTAAATTGCTGCTTTTTCGTTTAAGTCAATGTCGGTTTTTGATTTATATTTTTTGTCTGCGATAATTGAAATTGCAGTAGTTAAGGATTTAATTGATTCCTGGAAACTATTCAATTTTTTTTGTACGATTCCGGAAATGAAGTGATAAATCGGACTCTCTCTTAGTTTGAAATCAATGCTCAATCCTTCTTCAAGACTTTGAGATGCTCTCTCGTATGTTTCATTGCGAATTTGTATCTGGGCCATGAGCAGATAAGCCTCACCAGGTATATTATCCCGTTTCAATAAGATTTCAAGATTGGATGTAGCATTATTGACATCTCCAATTACGTGGTATTGAATATTTGCTAGTAGAAATAGTGGTTCAATCATTCCAGGGCAGGCCTTATGTAATATAGTCAAAATATTTTCCACAGCTATTGCAGCTGCACTAGGTGTCTTTGGTTTTTTGGTGAAAGAAAAATCAGAAGTAAAAGGAATATATTTCAAGTATTCCTTTGCTAACTGTAGCATGAAATGAGGATTCAAAAGTTTAAGGAAACTAACTGAATATGGGTAATGTTTGAGTGGATTCAAATGATAATCAGATGCTTTGTTCAAACAGTTAATGGCCTCGTCTTCAGTATCACTTATTTTTGCTTTGAGTAACATGGTCATTGCAGAGTTTTGAGCCCCTTTCATATCGAGGAGGTGTTCAATTTGATCTTTCAACTTTTCTGAAACTCCATTTTGTTCAAGTTCAATGCATATAGTACCGATTAAAGCCTTTGTAGAGGAATGTTCGATTTTGAGAGCACTTTTGAAGAATCGTGAGGCGTCTGCCATCTCATTCTGCATCAAACAGTGAAATCCCAACTCACAAATGAAATCTGCATCATCGGAAAAATTTCGGGCAGCTTCTTCGATCATGCTATAAGTTTCCTGAAGAACATCTGGGTTACTTTCGCAAACCTCAGAAAACAGTTTTGCAGATTCTAATAAGAAATGTCCATTTTTTTGTTCTGTTCTATCAAGAACTGTTAAAAAATCTTTTATGGAATGGACTGCTTCTTCATAGTCGGCATCATGGCAAAGTGTTGTCAATATAGATACTCGTAACGCATCCAACGAATTTTGATTGAGAGTTAGAATTCTGCCCAAAGTCTCACCAATATGATCCCATTGTTGCATGGCCAACTGAACTCTCAATTTCAAAATAAGTGAAAGATATATGTTTGGGAATCTCACAACAGTTTTATTTGCAACTGACTGGGCTTCTTCATAGTTGTTTTCATATAAATATGCCTCCCCCAGACCTAAGAATGAGTCGAGGTTTGCCTTACTTTGAAGAGATTGTAGAAAAATCTCCGATATACTAGCCACAGACTTCCTTCCAGTTTTTTTGAGTTCCAGTAAAACCCACCCTTTCAATGCCCAACATTCCAACATACCTGAATGCAAAGTAAGAGCCTTATCTAAGTAATCCAGAGATTTTTCTAGTTTATTTAATGAAAACAGAACAAATCCAGAATAATAGAAATCTATTGCTTCTGCGACTTTTCGTGTCTCCTTCATTTGGGCGTCCAACCTCAAATATACTTCTTTGTTACATACACCCAGCAACTTATTGCTATACATGAGAGCTATTATGACTGATAATTTGATCTCATTGTCAGACATGATCGACTCTAATATTTGAATTCCTTCTTCCACATGGTTGTTCACTACAAGCCCAAGTGCATGAAACAGATGAAAACAAGATTGACCTTTATATTTAGTGATTCCTTCCTTTGATGCATTCACTGCCGAGTTGTAAAGCTTTTCTCTAAAGTAATAGAAAATAGTTGATTTCAATTCATCTAGGTCCATTATGAAATGAAAATATTCTTTAATTTTATATTTTATTAGTTTAGTAGATCTATTTCTCTATATAATTTTCATACTTCTCCTGATTCTTCTCATAAAAGTGTTGCAAAAATTCACAGGTTATCTTTATCTTCACTGATTTGTCTTGCGTTATGAGATGATTGAATATTTTCTGTAACAAAAGTTAACTTTATAATTTAACTAGTTATTTTGTCTCCTGATAAATAGAATGGTTTTGATTTTCACATATGTCAGTAATTATTCAGAAGTATTCATTCACTCATCGATAAAGACCCAACATCTTTACCCTGGCATATTTTTTTCATTCAACTTTATTGTTTCTATTGAACAGACCTTTGATATTATCTGCGGATTAAAAACATAAAATCTAATGAAGGAATGATCACGCACTTAATACAATAATAAGAATTAATTCAGATGTATACCACCCGCCGATATGAATATCAACAAGTGTTACGATCTGAATTGAACTAGCCAATTTGCGTCAAGACAACTAAAATGGAGAATCGGAGAACGATGGACCCTAGGGTCCATCAATTCCAAACGTTTTTCCATCGGAAGAGCTGTGTTGCTCTGACGAGGTCAAATGAGACCGAAACCATGTTCAGCATCTGCTCTTCTTCGGTGGAATTTTCTCCATTAAGTTGTCCTGACAATGGCAAATTGGCTAGTTCAATTCAGATCGTAACACTTGTTGATATTCATATCGGCCTTTGAACGCAGGACTCTTTTATCAGTCATTTTGAACATCAAATCAAGGTGACTCATTTCAAAAGATCCTATGAATAAGTCATGTTCAAAATGAAAATTTCTTTGTCTTCAGAGTGACCTCGAATACACACATCCCATTCAATGTGACCTAAGAGTTCATTTTAAAGTCTACTTGACCTCCAGCTGATTTTAAACCTCAAAATTGACGCCCAGTGGGCAACAATTTTGAAATTCTATATTTAGTTCAAGACCCTTTAGTAAAGGGGAGGTATTCTGCCCTTTCCATTGATTAGTTGTACTCTGGAACTATTATACATATTCAGGAAAAAAGTGAAATGGCACGATGTCCCATTCGACACAACTATTTCAACCATAAACACAACCAAAAACCAAAGTTCCTCTTTGCAAAAACTTTCGATTTTGAGGTAATTTATCATCAATCATGAAATTCAAATATGAAAACTGAAAGCAGAAACACAACTTCTAAACATTAAATTCTCACAAACAAGCGTTAATACGGGTACGATCTATGGAGGGATCTCTACCCCCATAGTACGATTCAATCAAAGATTATAAAGATAACTCTATAATCTTTGCGATCCAATCCCACTCATAGAGCTTGAAAATTTCGCCACCAGATGGCTGGGAGATAAATTTGAATCGCCAGAAACAACACAAAATTGACGTCACGCTGAAATGTAAACATTGCTTTTGTAAACATTGCACTCAATTTTTTATTGAGTTCAATGGATGTAAGCAAACCATCCACAGAACACACCGATCTATGACAGTTATGACATAAATGATCAAAAACTTTGAATTGTTATTAATATTTCATTTTTCTATCATCTGCATTCATAAAAAATTACGAGCAGAACCGATCGCCTTCCGTAAAGTTCTACCAATAATTTTATTGATTTGATTACTAATTGGTAAACCTGCAGAATCTGCAAGTGATATGTACATATATGGATCTGTAACACATATAAAACTTGCTGCCAATTTTTAAAATGAGCTGCAAGTTGTATAGATTTAGTATTATATTTCAATAAATCATGAAATACCTCGGCGAAAATAGACCCAACGCCTTTCCCTTTGTATACATCGGGTATAACAGCATGTTGCAAGTCATAAATATTATCAAATTTGTTATATAAAACTTTAGCATATTGAGATGCTCCCAGCACTGCCCGTAATTCGGTTCCAGTATCAACAACCTCGCCTTTTTTCAAGTTTTGAATTACTTCAGCCGTACCGTCGTCATAAGTGGACAAAGATGAGGTGCTCCTAGTTCCAACCATAACAAAGGATCTTGAACTAGAATGTGTGCAGTGGTTTCGAACTGAATAGTGATCAAAGCATAATACTTACGTTATTATCCTTCCCAACTGACGATAGGTATATAATGTGGACATATGAAAGAAGAAACTGTTTATAAAATGGATTAATAAGTCTATCACCGATAGCTTCAAATTTGTATACAAACAAAATGTAAACCACAGATGCAGTTACATAACCTCAATGTTTCGAACTTAACCTCATTCTTTGACACTGACCAAAGTCGCTCTATCTCTTTCAGGCAGAGGCAGTTGTTGTATCTGCTTTCAAGGCCCGATGCTCTCTTTCTAGGGCCAATCCATATATTATTCAGTGGATTATTTTATTGTCAATTTGCAATGGAAACAGCTGATGTTTCAGATTACTTCACGTTATTACCAGATGAAATTTTACTAGAAATATTGGGACACTTAAATACATTAGATGTGGTTCATTTTTGTGAGTGCTACGAACGATATGAATATCTTTTTGGTGAAAAAAATATATTTGGGTATGTCAATTTTCCAATATATTCACGTTTCAAAAGAACGTTCATTTCAGAACTATCAATCTTTCAAAGAAAACTGGATTTAATAGGACTCTTTCCTTCCCGGTGATCACGAAGAAATTGTGTCCAGAAATAGTTGCAGTGCTCAACATCACTAACGTTTACTGGGTACCAGCTGCAGAAATAAGAAAATGTTTAAAAAAGTTCGGAAATCTCAAAGAACTTTACCTTATAGGGACAAAAATTGGCATCTCAAAGACTGACACCCAATGTTACAAATCAAAAAAGGTATATCTTCAGGTTTCCATTTACAAATTGAAACATTATTATTTCAGTTGAAAAAATTATCAATCACTATAGAAGATAAAGAATTACAAGACTCACAAGCACAATATTTCCCCAATATTGAAAGTTTATGTGTTCAAATTATTTCAAAGAAAGATTTCACCTGCCAATATCGCTTACAATGTCTAATAAAAAAATTGAAACATTTAAGTGAATTATGGGTGAGTATCTAATCCTATTTAGTTTAAGATAAGTATATAGTGATGTTTTTCCCCAGATACATGATATTACAAATTCTTATCCACTAGATTATGATCATTTGGCATATACAGGCTGTAATTTGAAGATATTTGCCTTCAAAGCATTATGCTCAATGTTTAGTGATTTGAGGTTCAAGGATTTGACTAAAATATTTATCAGTGAAAAATCAGGAAGGGAAGCATATTATGGTAAATATTATTGGTCTCTTTCTTACTATTTTATTGCTCATTAATTGTAGAATTAATAAAAAAAACACTGCTTGCTCTATGGATTTCCGGTAAGAGATCTGCTGGGATCAGAGTGCCTGCTTGCTTGGATTTTTGTTGATTGATTCATCTTAATTTCAGACCAAGTTGGTCACTTGAAGACAAGATTCTTGAAATAAATTTAGATGGATATAGATTGAGCATAGGTTTGTCGACATTCAATTTAAATTAAAATAATATACAGTGTGCTTTTCAAACTTTCCGATCGAATTTCAGATATTTTTGTCCGAGTTATTTGTAGCTGGAAAATTCCATAGGCCTTTGTCTGAAAATGCTTTGTTTCCAAGATACAGGGTGTTAATTGTTTTCTAAACAAATAACGAATTTTGCGATCCTTTCTGTATCTTATTGGTTCACACAAGATGAAAGGTGTAGTGGGTTATCCTTGGATTGGTTGGGTGGTCCTAGGGTAGCAATATACAGGGTGCTTCACCATAAACTGAAGAAACATTGTTTCCTTATGATATATACCCCAATTCCGAAGCATGAGCCAGATTGTTGCATGAGCCAGGGTGTTGCAGGTTATTTTTCAGTGATATTTTCTTGCATTCCAAATGGCAGAAAACCTTCAAATTCCTTGATTTTTTTCTTCGTTGCTAAATTGGATTTCATTTTGTGAATATACATACTCAATTTTCTAGACATTCCAATGAACAAATTTTGACAAAAATCAAACACAACATTTTGAATGTTAAAAAAATTGTTGAAATTTTTGAAGTTCATGCTATTTTTCATTCTGAAGTCCAATCTGAAAGCATCAATTGGATTTTTCATTGGAGCCTTCATATTTATTCGTATGAACTTACTTCCGGTCAGCGGTATCAGTGATACGGGGCCCCCAGGCTTTAGGGGCCCCCGAATGTCTGTAAGCAAAAAATTCCGAAACCTCTTACAGGTTTTACAATAGCATTTTTGAGAATAACTGCTAAGACAACCATTCATTTCAAAATCCCGTTCATTACACCGAATCGATCATTCAGATAGATACAAATGCTTAAAATCTGAAATTCAGAAAATTCGTGCCATCAAAGAACTTGCATCCAGTTTTCCGGACGATATTACTGCATGCCTTTTATTTTAGACCCTTCCGGTTACAACTGCAATCGCTGGAAGGTGTTTATTTCAAAATTAAAACTCATAAAAAATTATCTGAGGACTTCTATGGGACAGGAACGGCTGTCAGACATGTCGTTATTGTCAATAGAGGGGGAACAACTTAAAAAACTGAAATCGTCACCAGCTATGGCTGATTTGATGAATAGATTTGCTTAAATAAATGCTAGAAAAGCGTATCTTTAATTTTTGGTATTTTTTGTTTATTATTTGTTTATCATTTTATGTTGTTTGTATATTATTTTATATTGTTTGTATGCTATTTGTTTGTGTATTATTTCGCTCCCAGCACCAAGTATGAGTTAGAACTTTTAATTATAAGTAAATATATAATCATTGCGATACTAATCGAACATTTTTTGCTACTTTTATTTTTACTTCACCCTTCCTTAGGGCCCCTCAACACATTTTGATACAGGGCCCCTCTAAGGCAAGCTACGCCACTGGTACCTGTCCTTTGTGAGTTTCATAATATTAATCCTCGGAAATATACGCGATTGTAAAACATGTTAGTTTCCTTATTTGATACTATCCTCTATATAGAAATATTTGGATTTTATTCTTAATAGAATTTTCGTTGTGTTATCTCATCTACACGACTAGTTGTCCAGTTAATGGCCGAAAACCCTGTATGCTCAAGGGTATCATCAGCACTTGTATACTACTGGGATTAATAATAGACTAATAACCTTATTTCTAACAGGGGACCAGTTAGATCAATGGTCTCCAAGCTTCAATCATATGCTGTTAATAGCACTAAACTGTGTGAGAAATGTACAAAATACATTCAACATTTTTTTTCTAGAGAAACTAGATGTGAAAAGTCCTGATCCTCGAGCATTAGCAGTTAGTCCAGCGTGGAAGGTATTGAATGAACTTCATGCAGCACCTCCATATGGTTTATATGATGCAAAGGTATTATACCACCTATTATGTGTTCTCCTATATTTAAAATTTTTTTTCATTTGCCTTTTTACCAAGTTTTCATTTTTAGAGATTATATTTTGGAAAAACAGACATAAACAAAATAGAATTTCAGGAATTGAATTTTATGCATTATTCAACTTCATGCTCTCCTAGATATGTGACTGCAATAAAAGAAATTGTTGCTTCTGATAACTGCAAAAAGTTGAATAAAATCGCAATAACCAACTGTTTATTCAAAGGTAAGTTGTAATTCTCACTATGTTCTCAGTTCTGAGGATTTTAAAATGAAGCTTAACATGATTACATTCATTGGTGATTCTTCCAAGATGAGCGCCTGCAGAATTCTGACGAAAACCCTAAGAAAAAAAGAAAATATAACCACGAACAACCACTTTCAGAAGAAGAGAAAAAATTTGTAGATGGCTTGAGTAACCTCAAAAAACTGGAACTCTATGCATGCTGCAGGTAAAAAAAAATTGTTTTATGTGAAAGTATTTTAGTCCCCAACCAAAATAATACAAATTCCTTTCATATTTGTTTCTTCTGTCAGATATGTATCACTATGTTTTGCCAATTTAAATATTTTATTATTTTTAATGCAAATTCAGTTCATCCACACTTATCTTTTGACAAACCAATGAAAGTTGTTGAAAATGTTAAAATCATGCTGTAAGTTCGGAATGGAGCTCTGTGCTGTGTTATGTACAGCAAAACAATCCTACCCAATTTTGGCTTAAAACAAAGAGTAACCAACAAGAGGTTTCACTCTGTCAATTTACAAGGCGAAATCTGACTCATGGAATTTTAACCTTGGAGTGGGGACACGATACGCGCCAGAATACTGCGAACAGAATCATCCGCAGTCAAATCAGAATCTGGGCGTCCAATCAAATTGCGAGTTGCGAACCGAACGAATATCGGCAGATATCGGCTTTCGTTTTCGTATCCTGTCGGAAACGAATCAATTTCCGTTTATGAAAATAATGCGACTTCTTTCAAAATAGTTCGAATATCGAATTATGAGTATTCCCTCAAGGTCATTGAAACCCAACCGGCCAAAAGGACAGAGTGCATCCTCTTGTTGGTTACTCTTTGCTTAAAATCTAACTTAACAAAGATCCGATTGATCCCCACTCTTTCCAGTCAGGTACGCGATGCCCTGGAGCTTTGCGCACTGTAGCTTCACGCCCGCGCTATTACGCCAAATCTAAACTGTTAAATTAAACTAACCTAACTTTCTTAACAGTAAGTCATCAAATATGACATGATTGGCGTTTCACAGCTACCGGTGCATGAAGCCCCGGTCAGAAGCACCGCGTACTGGAACGGTCATAATTAGGAGTGGTGCACCCCTGGCGCTCCCCACCTAATGACTGGAAAGCCCTATACGTAGTAGTACTATGAACCATAATGTTTAGCATTGACAGATCCATTATGTACTACAGAATTCAACACTATAAATTAACGAAGATGCACTTCATTTCACAGATATGAAGGATTCAGAATATATTATTTCATACAGTACCTTACAAATTTAACAGAATTGACTCTAGAAGTTCCTGCTTCCCTGAATGGAATATTCATCAAAAAGGTAAAATTTTCAAGTTGATAAATTTGAATTCATAAAAAGCATATTCAGCTAATATTTCTTGCATTTAATATGTCTGTATTCAGAAGGGCATTTCGGATTGAAGCTGAGGGGCATATAACCATCTATTTTCTATCTTCTACCATACCGCACTTTTATATCATCAGTGATGAATAAATAATATTCAATGAACGGTATTTCCTCAGAAAATTGATAAGGATTCTGAAAAAGCTACACTTGTGCGACCCTCAGGCAAATTGGCGATCCTGTCAAAGTTAGCTGATCCGAAATACCACTGCAAACATATTTTTTGAGTAGAGTATAATATAATCAAGTTCAATATGGAATTATATTGCAGCTCTTTGAACAATGTGTTTATTTAGAAACGCTGAAGGTTAATGTTGTGTTATCAAACGAAGCCTTCAATCACGATTTCTGTATGAACATATCGATGGCAAAAAATTTGAAAAATCTTAGGTGAGTATTTCTATGTATTGGATGGGAACATTAATATTTTATGAAATTTGTTTCAGATATGAGATTTATAGAATTTCTTTAGAGCACATTTTTTTTGGTTTGGCACAGATGACCAAAATGGAAAGATTATTCCTCAAATGTAAATATGTAGATAACTTTGGGGATGTTTATCTTAATAGGTTCCTCAAAGGAAATCCTAACTTAGAACTGATGATAGTGATTATTAACACTGCTACTGAAGGTATGTTGAAAACGCTAACGAAAAATATGAGACTATATAAAAATGGGAGTAAAATGTTTTTCGCCAAGAAAGACGAGAGAATTTTTACTGAAGGTTTTCCAATACCGGAACACCATTACTATGAACTAATTTCTCCTCATACTCATGTTGCCAATCTTAATATATCGGATGACTTTTATCTTAGGTAGTTTATAATTATTAAATTATTGTTAAAAAATCTTTCGTAACAATTTTTTCGCTCTACATGCCCCAATTCCACTTTATTTTTTGAGTAAAACAATATTTAGTTTGACAATGATACTGATTCTGATGTTTTGTCCAGCTCCAGTTTGAGAAATATGACCTCTCTTCTTCCCCAATTTTCAACCATTAAAACCTTTCGCTAGAATCCTTGTGGTATCTTCAATTTTTTTGTAGAATCTGTCATAAAAGCTATATCAATGTACAGATTTTTTTATCTGTTAGTTGGTAATGGTAAATTTTCTACAGCCAATTCAAATGAATTATTATTTGATACCTAAAGCATTTCTTAAAATAATTAGTGCTGTGAAAATATTAAAGTCAAGGATGGCATCAAAGATGTTGAGAAAAAGTGAGTAGTTACAACAGGCAATTATTTAATTCTTTACATAGTTTTCCCAATGGATTGAAGTGAAGTGGAACGAGACTAAAGAGAAGTTATTCTTCTAATACATTTTATTTCGAAAGGACATTTACAATTCATCATTACATAATTTTTCATTTCATTCCAAAAGTCATTCAGATCCCTAAAAAACAAAAGATGAAATTAGCCATTATTGGTAACGTACAATTTTGAGACTTACTGTTGGGTCGCAATCTGCACAATGCCAAGAATACCCCCTTCTTTTTGGAGTTTTCTTGAGAGGCGGATCCAAGCAAACAAAATGATAAAGATTGAGACATTCATCGCATCTGGAAATGAGAAAAGCAAGATATGAAGGAAGTGCAACTGAAAAAAACCTTCGGTTGATGGCAAGATTAAAAGTAAACGCTACGTTCGAAGTGGATCAGAAGATCGGTCAAATTTATACACTAGCTTTGACCAGAGGATAGTGAACAAATCTTCTGAAGAAATGCGGAGGATAAACTCCGAAATTACAGCTTTTATATCGCATGTTACCGCATCGAGATTTTTTTGTGAAACAACATATTCTTTTCAAAACATGAAATGAAATTCGTTCGTCGAAAAATTTCTAAAAGGGGACCCGAAATTCCAGTAAATTAAAAAACTCGAAAACGGGTGAATCGATTCTGTCCAAAATAGAGCTTAAGATGAGCGCTAACGTGCAAATTTTAAATCGATAAATTCAAAAGTGCGAACTCTAACGCCGCAACAATTGTTTCGAAAAAGTCGAAAACCGTTTTTCCGATTTTCACTGAAATCAATAGGCCGTGAATCCGCATAATCCTGCAGAAATTGAGCACGATAGCTTCGAAATTGCCAATGGGAAATACTCCTTCTGACGAAAATGATATTTTTTATGAAATATCTTCGTCACATTTTGAAGTAACAATTTCAACTGTTTCCCAAAAAAAAATATTTTAAGTACTTAACCCTCTAATACCCAATTCCGCCTTGAGACTGGTTGCATATAAGTGGATACAAAATTATTCCCTGTGAGCAGTTTAGTTCAACTGCCCATGTCCGCCTTCAGTATAAGTTCATTTTGTGAGAACAGGTGTTAATGAAAATCAGTTAACTATTTGCGAAAAAAAGATGTAGATTATACATAAGCTAACTTGAAACTATACGGAAATGATTTTAAAAAAGAAAAAACAAATTGGGCATTAGAGGTTTAAAAATAAAAATGGGTATTTTAAATTTAAAGCGTCTCGTTTCTATTGCACAAGTTGGCAACACCGACTGAAATATGCGTTTATACTTAAGGACAACAGAAACACTATCTGTCTGTCAGATGGCTGTCTATGGAGTCTGCGACGAACGAGGAAGGCCGTAAAATTTTACGGGATTTTTATGGCCGGTTGCTGTTGAGGCTCGCCAGTGAGTACGAGCCTATGATGGCTGTAAATCAACAGCAACAGTTTATTAACAATCCATTGTTCTTTTTATTTTCTAGTAGGCGCTGTTGCCAAATGGTTAACTAGAAACGAGGGGATTTAAATTTTAAAACATCATATTTGAAGAATGATTTTGAATAGTTTCTGCGGTGCATTTGAAACATTCATGAATGAAACTTATAATTATTCAGTTTAAACTTGCATATGCTGTGATAACCCAAATTGAGGAGAATTCCCCAATTGTAATGTGTTAACCAGAGACAAGAGAAAAGAGAGACTGCCGAATAGATAGGCAACACGGGGGACACGTTTTTAGAATTAGGTTAAGAATTTTTGGAATCCCGTCGGAAATGGCGCTAGTGTTTGGTGGCCAGTTCAAGAACTAGTGGATGTGGATGAAAGAAATCTGTAATCTATGACAGAACTCAAGTCAGCTGATTTCCGTCATTCCGTCTGAGTTTGTTTTGTTTAATGCAAAAAGTTAGAGTATTTCGAGATTTTTGTTTATTCCCCGAAAAAGAAATTGTTTGCTTTCGAACACATGGTGAGTTTTTGTATATATTTCTATAATCAATTAAAATTATGTATTGCTTGATTTTACAAAATTGCGAAATGTTATTCATTTTTTGGATACCAAAATATAGAATATTTTTTCAGATCCCATGCCCAGAAGAAACAAGAAAGACTCAAATGGCTTTCAAGTCTGGATGGCTTTAAACAATAAATGCCACACAAAAGTTGTAGGGACCAGGGATTCAAGTTTTTGAGAACTAGAAGTCTCAATCTAGGGGATCCTCCAGGAAATATGTTTGCTGCTTTTCGAACTGTTATTATTACATCATATAAAACTGCAATAATTTGATATTTGACCATTTCTAAATCTAACAAGAGTTATGAAAATGATGAGAATGGCATATTGTACCGCCATTTGGACATATTGCATCGATAACCCCTAAGTTGAAATTATTTTTAAAGTCGCATGTAACATTTTTCTGGTTTACATATGAAGAACATGTGGACTCGGTTGTTCATGATTAATTGGATTATGGTATGTATTTCTCTAATAATTGTAAAAAAGTATTACGATAATATACAATATGATATGACCACATAGAAATAAAGCCTGAATCCATCAAATTCAGTTATTCATGTATATCAAAGTTCAGTTTTTGTGTTTAGTTTGGCCCATATTATTTATCCATTCAACCCTTTAAAAGATCAGTTCCTTTATATAATGTATCCTGTACAATATTGTAATTATAGTTGTTATTGTCAAATATTTCTATTATATATTCATTTCGGTTAAATTTCTGTATATTCTTTCTATACAAATGTAATTTTCTAATATTTTCCTGAATATATATTTATTTCAGTTGATTTTCTATTTTATTACACTATTTCATGATTCGTCTAAAAATCTATAATTACCAAGTTCGAAAAATACACTCCATCGACTCTCTCTACTCCTATCGTTCTTTTAATCGAATCTTTCCCACTAAACTCGATAAAAAGAACAATAGGAGTAGAGAGAGGCGACGGAGTGTATTTTTCGAACTTGGTAAATATTATTTCAAAAACGAGGCCGTTATTTGAATTTCCCGCGTAAATTTTTTCGGATTAGTTTCTCCAGTAGCCAAGGGGGGCGCCACAAAACGTGTCGCCCATGAATAACACTGAATTGACTACTCTCCTCTTTCCCTTTCTCTATGGTGTTAACAATAGAGGGGGTAGAACAAGCACCTATACGCTCCGTGGAGCTGACGCTTGTTAACAAAAGATACCACGAAGACAGCTGGCGAATGAAACATCGGATAGAATATGCAAAAATGATGGAAATAGTCCAAAATCCATTTCGAACTTGTATGCTGCATTATTTTACAGATTCAAAATAGTTAGCTAAAAAATCATTCAGAGTTAACTCACTTCACAGATTCATTACTAACAGCTTCTTCAGCGCATACATGACAACGATTTTCTGAACTCTTTTTCTCAGCCTTGTTCAAAATTTTAGGAGGTTCTAATGGAGGTTTCGATATTGATGTACGAGGACTTCTTGTTTTTGTTTCCGCCTTTGGAGGTAGAGCCGGGGGACCTTCATCTCCATTTTCTTGTGGCACATAAAATCTCTGAGGGTTTGACTCTGACGGAACTTCCCCATCTGGTAGAGGTATCGGTTTTATCTGAAAATTTTTCAGCGTTACTAATGGTAATCTGAAATCAATTTTATTCGATAGAATGATACAACATAGATTCACCTTGATTGTTATTCTAGGATGGGGCATTTCATCAATATCAATGCTCTTCTTCTTCCTTTTACGTTTATGTTCTTTTCCAGAACTTCCTAAATCTGGTGAATATCTTGAACGATGTTTTTCTCTCCTCCTTTTTTTTCCTGATTTGTGACCTTCATTGCCATTAATGACAGAAATGTTATCTGGAGTATTTATTAGCTCAAGTCCACTGTCACCTGGCCCATCGTCATTTACTGCCTGGATAACTACCTTAGCATCAGCTAAGTTTTCATCCGAACTCAACGACCTGATCAATGGAAAAAAAATCTGAATTGATAAACTAACGGACCCCAACAGACATTTTCCTGTCACATAAAATTAACTTTGAATTTCGATTCAAATTTTGAGTTTGATGTTTCCTGTACCAAAAAAGTCGATGATACTCCAAACTATAATAAGAAGTGTTATTTTGGAGAATTAGAAATCATTGGCTGCTTTGATCTTCGGTTGAAATATCTAAATTTATTGAGTTATTCAGATCTTGGAACATAATTACAAAGAGTACAAAATAAACATTTTTTGTTAGCCGAAGACTGGAGTGATTAGTGTCGCTAATCGCAATTTAAATAGTTAACTGGGAGTTTACAGTCACATAAATTTTCAATGAGAATAGGTAGGAAGTGATAAATTTATCCATGTATCTCCGTTGCCTTAGTGTTTCTAGACAGAGAAGTATCAAATGGGTGTGCCCCTAAACTCATAAATTTATCGAGTTCACTAACTACAACAATTTCATTTGTAGCACTGCAACGGCCATTCGATGTGTCCATGTTCCAACATACATAAAACCCGCTAATAGAATCAACAAATGATAGGCACTAAATCGGAAGTACCAAACCACCATAACTCAAATTATTAAGTAAATACGATTTCGTCAAGAAAGAGTGGAAGCTGACCTTGTCAGAGTAGCACAACTCGTACCTCCACAAAAATGGAACGAATTGATGGCTCTGATGGGAAACGAGGACCACGGATACATGAAGCCATCTTCACTCTGAGAGTTAGGAAAGTGAATTGACTTGGTCCTCATTTAACGTCAGATGGCGCTAGGGTGTATTACTTCACCATACCCACTACTGACACTCAGCCTTATTCTAAATAGCCTATAGACAGCTGTGACTGACATCGAATAAAAGAACCTTCAATTCGTTGCATTTTCATCGAGATACGGGTTGTGTTGCTCTGAGACCGAAACCAAGGTCAACATCTGCTCTTTCTCAACAAAATGGTCAATGGTAGGTTACCTAACTCTATAATCTTTGTATTGGTATTTCTGTTGATATTTTGAGTGACGGTAGTTTGCTCGTTCGATTTAGACCGTAACATTTGTTGATTTTATTACAGCGGTTGTTATATTTCTGAATTGATATCTTTTATTATTCAACTGAAAGCGCGACACATTTCTATATCGAAATTTATGTTATGAATAAATGTGAATCTAAGCCATCTGGGGTTCAACCTGAACCCATAGAGAAAATTTTGCCACCTTCTGGGCCCAGTGGTGAATCTAAACCAACTGACTTTTCATTGAAATCGTGCCAGCCTTTTGAAAAATTGTATAACTCAACTTCAGCGCCATCTACAAGGCTCAACTGTGATTCTAAATAATTCGGGGTCACACCCAAACCCACAAACAAAATTTCATCAAAATCTGCAAAGCTTTCAAAGATGAGTACAGTGACACAAACACACAATTATACAAGCTGTGCAAGATATTTCTGTCCAAATTTTAGATTGATTCTACAGGCAATTTGCAGCAAAAAAATCCTATAGATTATTCTCGAATTATCATCTGTTGTGAAGTTAATATTCTGTAATGTTCCACAATTTTTTCACTCAAAACAAGGCATATCTTTAAATCTGCTAATTGCCTGTAGGATCACTGCAATTAGGTCGAAATGCAGATGCTGTTTGGCCAGAGATAACTCGCAAAACTTGTTGTAAAGGTAGAGAACAAATTACACTATACCTTATCACAATTTTGGGATTGCAAAGCTCCAAGGGTTTGATCTTGATAATAGGAGTGAGAGACTCCGGATCAGATCTGCCTTCTCTGCTATACCTGCTCTTTATCCGTCGAGGAGTTTTCATCTCCTCAACTTCAGAATCTGAAGATTTATCACATTCTGAACACTGCCAGCCATATAATTTAGATTTTTTGGGTAATCTTGACAGTGGGGGATTCAGGCAATCCAAGTGGTAGTAGAGGCTGCATGTGTCACATTTAGCCAATAGATGTTGATCTCTTCTTTGCCTGCATGTGGCACATTCATTGAGCAAAAGTGGATCTGAAATAAACTAGTGTAGGTTGAAACTCATGATAGGCAAGACATAGAGCATCTCTTAACAACATACTGGAATTCAATACAGGCTTTCTGTAGTGTGGATTATAATATCCAGTCTAATGATAATCATTCCAAACATGTAATTCATAACTTTGAAGACCTATAAAACCTTTTACCTTGCCTGGCATGACTACTCAGTACCCTATCTGTTCTTCCTGGTGCCATATTATTTAAGGGAAATCCTACCCCCATCTTCAGCGCTGCTGCAGTGGGTACCATCATTGGTTGAGTAGGTCTTGTTATGACTGGCTTACCCAAATTTTCAATATTAGGTAGATTTTTTGTTGGAGATGCACTTAGAATAGCGGAATGAAATTTATGTATTGCCTGTTTCAAATCTTTTTCTTTTTTAGTAGTCTCAGCGCTATTTTTGAGTAACTGTAATGGAAATATTCGAAATAATGAATTATACTAGAAATACAAATAAAACACTGAAGTATTTCAAAGTATTCATATCTTCGTAATTTATCATTTTGTAGAGAAACAGGTAAATTTTTATTTTAAATAATATGAACTTTTAATGAATAATTGAAGAGTTTGTCATGCACTTTCTACGAAGTTGAATTATAGACAGCAACCAATTATTGGGCAGATTCAAAAATAAATGGGAAACAAAAACCCAGAGAAGAATACTTACAAGGATAAGTGAAAATTCAAAAAGGAAACGTGAAATCATTAAATTTTAGCATTTGTTGTATTACCTCATCATATTTTGTTCTCAATATTTGTTGCTCTTCCAGTAAGACCTTATTCTCTTCTAATAACTTCTCCAATGTTTCTTTCATGCCTTTCAATCTGTCATTTCTGTCCATATAATAAGCGATAAATTCTACGCTGAAAGCGGGTGATATATGCCACTTTTTCCTTATATCTTGTAAAGCTGCAATTTGCGCATCCTGCATTTCTAAAGCTAAAGTATCGATGCCCATCAGTTGGGCTTTTTTTAGTAACCTCTTGCATGCCGAAGCACTAGTTGTTAGGAGTCTGGGCATTTTTTGTGTAGGAACTAAAAATTAAAAATAGGAAATGAAGAATCAGCCCGGGTATCCACTGAAAGCGTATTCGTGCGGCCACGCGCTTTCTTGCGAACGAGCTTCCGGGCGGCAAGGACTGCAAATCCCAAATAACGTTTTACCAAAAATTTGACCTGAAATGTTTTTTTTTTAGCTTTTCAATTATATGTCCTATTTCAAAGTTACAGCCCTCCGAATTTCGTCCCTAAAAATAGTTTTTTCTCCTTTTATCTCAAAATTCTATCATATGAAAATCACTGAATTCGGTGCACAGTAGTTTATTGATATGCGAAATCACATAGTGCTACCTATTTTGACGATGGACACTTTTTACTGGACCACAATGTCTTTGGAACCACGTATTCGAATTCCTTGAAAATTGTTACACCGTTAGAAAGCTCATTCAATTGAAGAACCTTCTTGCCTCTTGCATTTTTTTCATAAGCGCAAAATTTTTGAGAAAAATCAAAAACTGTGATCGAACGTGTATTTTGAATTTTGTACGGAATTCTAGTTGTTAGTCACAATTTTAAATTTTTCTTAAAATCTGGCGTTTCCTGATAAAATTGCAAGAATATTCAAAAGTTTTTCTTTACAATGGAATTTCCAACAGTTTAACCACTTTCACTTTCTTGCAGTTTTATCAGGAATCGCAAGTTTTCGAGAAAAATTAAAAATTGTGACTAACAACTAGAATTCCATACAAAATTCAAAATACGCGTTCGATCACAGTTTTTGATTTTTCTCAAAAATCTAGCGTTTTATAAAAAAATTGCAAGAGGCAAGATGGTTCTTCAATTGAATGGGCTTTATAACGGTGTAACAGTTTTCAAGGAATTCAAATACGTGATTTATATTTAGTGGTTCCAAAGACATTGTGGTCCGGTAAAAAGTGTCCATCCCCAAAATAGGTAGCACTATAAGATTTATCACATCATAAAGCTCATGTGCTACAAATTCAGTAATTTTTGCATGACAGGATTCTGAGAAAAAAGAATGGACTATTTTTTTGGGCGAAATTCTGAATTCAGACTGTCTCTCCGTCAGAGGGGGCCTCCTGGTACAAATAGGGGTTTCCTAATTTTGTCTCAAGAATCTGACCAAATTTTATTGCATTAAATTCGGGACAACCAGTGTACAGTATAATGAAAATGAGGTATCTATAATCTGTAAAGCATTAAGAGGAGTCTATTCCACAGGACTTTCTCGCCATCCGTATTAGGCGTGCGTAAAGGGAAAAAGACTACCATAATGTGGGGGTGGTGCCGGAACACTTGAACGATTAGTATAAGTTACGGATATTACAATAGTTTCCACTTTCGTAGAAAAGATGGCAGCACTTAACGAACGTCTGTTTTCAATTTCACCAGGATACGTATTGTGGCCAATGGCGAGGCTTTTCGAGAAATTTCTTCATGTGGAAATTCATAGAAAATATAATTGCACCTCAGAAAGTTAATAACATGAATGAATATGTGTTGTCGAATGAAAGTATGTTTTAATTTTTTTTTTTTTCGCTTGTCGAATAAAAAAAATTTTGACTTTCCGAGGGGACTAACTGATGGAATTGACTTATAATGAAAACCCCATATAAATTAGTGGTTTCTGACGTAAGATATTCATTTTCTCTTTTTGAACTGACCACTATAACGGTGTAGACCCCTCTTAAATTCTGAATAGAATGAGTCGAAGCGCGTAAACAATTCAAGTTTTGTAAATTTTCACTTTTAAAACGCCACAGATGGTTAGTGACAATATGTCAGAAAATTGTCCCAACTTTGAGGTCCTCTATTAAAGAAACGGTTTGAAGAGTGTTTTGTCTAGATTCAGATTTCCTTGGGAGTTATAACACAAAAACGGTTCTTTTAAAAGCTCATTTTTGGCCAACAAAAGTTTTGGTCACCTCCACTAACAAAAGAACCTATGAAAGTTTTACTGTATAACTTATAAATCCATTCAAACTTGCCTGATTCCAAAACTTGCCTACTACATGTCTTGTATAATATCACTTTCAGAACTTCTTACCTAAATTACCATTTTCAAGTAAATTACTATTATGGCAATAAGATCCTCATTAGGCTAGTTTTTGTCCTAATATGAATGAACTACATATTTCGCGTAATTTTCGTCATGTTGTCAGTAAAAATAAAGTTAGATTCATCAGGTAGTAGTAGGAAAAATCAATCTTTCTACTTTTGACTGTGGAGATGGTTGAATTTCCGATTTGATTTTGGCTCTCAAAATTGGGTGATGTCCTCACAAACCACTCTCAATACTGGATGAAGAACTATCCAGACGTCGTCATAGCATTGCCTCCAACACTGAATTAATTGAATGCAAAAAGCTGCCTCCAGTTCACAATTCCTGTTTTGTAGCAGCTATAAACGCAAGAGCGCGTAGCCTCGCGAAAAAACTTTCAGTGGACACACGGCCCCATAGTAGATTACATAATTCAAGTCAACATAAGTAATATTTCATCGATTTCGCACATAACAATGATTATCACATTTGTTTCAAAAATATTAACTAGAAAATTGAAGACAGCAATGATGTTGGGCTATTTCCATCAAATAACAATAATATGAAGGAGTTTTAGATTTTTCTACAAAATAAAATCAAGTTATCTCTACTAGTTTTTTTTATTTTACTATGATTTGTTGTAGCTTTTAAATAAATTATCATTCATTATGAATGTTCAGTTGTCCGACAACGTTGAAAAAAGTTCAGAACTGACTAATATATTATAATTATTATCGATGACAATTTTGAAGCATTCTTGCACAAACGATCTGTTCTAGAATTAATCTAAGTTAATTCTTCAGTTCTGTGGAAACTTGCACAGAAAGCAAAAAAAAAATAATTACTCACCCCAAGGCGGTGGTTTCAATGACTTTTGGTTTGAATAATGAACTTTTTGTCTTTCTAACTTTCTCTTTATCCTCAGCTGTTCTGCTGAAGTGGAATGTCCCTCTTTCTGAAACTGCATAAATCTGCAGTGGGTTCTTAACTGTAAAGCCAAATAGTTTTTTTTACGTTTTTTCACCAAGGTTTTATCGGAATGTAATTTACAGTGAGCATAAAATGGATCGGCTTGATCGACTTCTTCGGAATGAGCTTCTGAAAGAAATCCTTCCCTTTGGGCACTGCATAAAAAAAATAATTTAAGATAATATATCTCAAATAATTAGAGTAGATCCTACCATGTAACATGAAAGTAAGTACGACACATTCCCGCATCACACCCTATGCAAACGCCAGTTCTCGCAAACCTTTCATCTGTACATAGACTGCAGCTCTTAGCTCCCCATTTACTGTAAGGCATTTCAAAAAGTGTCACATTGGTTAGTTTGTCAACTTCTCCAAAAGCAACCCCTGGCACATAGAGAGCACAAACCTGTAAGTACAAGAATACTCAGCATATATTACGAAATAACACCTGTTTAAGTATAGAAATGTGACTCAGTAGATCTATCTTATTGGTAGTTATTTTTTCATTAGTAGATAGACATTTTCAGTAGATACATTTTTTTGGCAAATAACAAAAATATTTTCTATAATCTGTGATCTCAATATATCAGATCAATATTAAATCTCTGTTATTACCAAGTGAACCCATTTCCCAACATCTGTCTCTTTGAATATGCCACCTGTGTTTGGACATAATTCACAAACGGGGTTTTTGACTCCTGCTTTACAAGCTTCACAAAACCATGGAGCTGTTGGCGATAAAGAATCAGTACTTGATAGACTAGCAGAATCTGACACTCCATAACATGCTTCATGAACTGTTACACCACAGCTGTCGCATTCAACAATTTCATTAACACTATCACTATGGTCACCCAAACATCCAAAGCAGATGAGTATTTCAGAGTATTTGTCTGCTAGCTGAAAAGGCAAGAAATGCAACATTTAGGGCTTACAATTCAAAGCTTATTTGCATACCTGTGAATATTTGTCAGACTGAAAATCAGCTTCACTCAACAGATCTGATACAGTGAAACCGTCATCTTTAGAGTATTCTAAAGCTTTTAATTCCTCATTAACATCAGATTCCTCTTCTTCCTCACTGCTACTGTCATCTATTGAAAAAAAATGAAGGAAATCAAATCGATACACCAAAATTAATGTGATGAAATGAAATATAACAATATGAATTCATAGCACAAACAACAAATTAATATCGGTATACCTTAATATCAAACGTATTAAGGTAAAATTATCCAAATTTTGAAATTTAAATGATCTTATCACTGAAGAAAAAACTATTGATGCATATAAAACAAGTCATATACCATTTCCACCTGAATCCAAGGAATCATCATCGTCATCTGTAACTTCTGGGTGATCTTCGATTCGAAAATCAGAATCATCAGAGCTCTCTTCCAAATCTTCAAATTTAATAATTGCTTGAGTATCTACAGGTTTCACCCTTCTCTTCTTGGGATCTCTCTCTACTATAAAAGGGAAGAAAATATGAATGGAATTAAAAAAATTTCTTGGATTTATAAGGAAAACACTTACAACTCATTTCTAAAAAACTTTTATTAACAAAACAAGTGTTCCTATAGCAACTTCATTTGTCAAATTTCATAACCTAAAAATTTGCCGAACAACATTGACACTGATTGGTGAAATGAATGCGTCAGTTGAATTTTTAATTGTTTATGAATTCAAAATTAATTGATTTGCCATGATTATTTTTCTAAAAACTTACTTGCTGTTTTGAGAATGAAATCAACATCGGCTGCATCCTCTAAATGATTCGGCATCCTTACATTCACTCAAAATATTCTAAATTTCACTACCATTTGAAAATGAAGCTGGAAGATGCAGAACCAGTGTGATCTCTCCCTAAGTACCCAAATGCAACCCTAAAATCCCTGAAAAATAATGGCAAACAGAAGCCATAAATGCAATTCCAATTTATTTCGGGGTCGTTTTTTTTTATTGATGGAAGATTGAAAAACATTTTTTGTTTTCAAATTCAGATACGTTTTCCCATGTTTATAACATGGGAATCGAACTAAAATTTTCTGCTGTTTCAGTCAATAATAACACATATGTTGATGTTTATATAAAAAAATTTCTGGAAAAATACTGATTACAAATTTTTAACACATTCAATACGTTAAGCATAATTTCGATGTATATTAGATCAAATGAGGATCACGTTGACTAAAATGATGGTTAATTACGTATTTATTTCATTAACCATAGCCTACTAGAAACGGAGGTTTCTAGTTTCTTAACTCAAATCTTTCAGCTCGATAATAAAGAAACTTCGGGGAGATTTTAATTCTTTTCGTTATCTATCGGGACTTATTTAACTGAAATATTTTAGCATTACCCAGTAAACAATTTTATATTTAAAAAATGTTTCCAAAACATTGCACTGGAACATGAAATATTTCAAAGTAAAGCTCTGAAATATATCCGACACATTTATGAGATCCTTAATGTCCGCCGATTTTTACGTTTCATAGACGTACCAACGAAACATCAATAGAACATTTCAAAGACATGGAAAAAGAATATATCTACGAAACGCTTCCGAATCATTTCTGGAATATAATTATAAATAGCTTAATGAAACGTTGTTGGAACGTTTGCAGCGGAACGTGTTTTTCAAATGTTTCTGAATATCCACTTAGTTTATATAATACTAAGTTCGAAAAATACACTCCATCGCCTCTCTCTATTCCTATCGTTCTTTTAATCGAATCTCTAAAGTAAACTCGATAAAAAGAACAATATGAGTAGAGAGAGGCGACGGAGTGTATTTTTCGAATTTAGTAATAATCAACACATTTCCATGAAATGTATAGGTTCTAACTTTTCTGTGCACTATATTCTACTTCAAACAACAAAATATTATGGAATAAAAACACCTGATAACAAATTCAAGAAATTTATATTTTTATAATGAAATGGAGAGTAGAATAATTTTTCTAGTACATATAATCATTCATGTATTATTGTTTTCTGCCTGATGCTTTTTCCTGATGTACCGGAGGTTTGCCTGCCGTAACCAGCTGCTGACAACACCCTCAAATTCTTTATCCGTTGTTTGATAGCCTCTTATTGCTGCATCTGAAAAATATAAAATTTTACAGTAAAATTCGATCAGGTACTGTACCATGTCTTTGTTTTATGTATTTGCTTGCTATACAAATGTCTATGATCTCACTTGCAGAAGACGCCCTATCATTATTCTTCCGCTCATTTTGAGCATTAAAAGTAACATCCGGAATATTTCCAATTTGTGTAGACACCCCGTCAGTTAATAGTTCAGTAATATTCACTGGCATATCTGTTACTACCTCAACTGGTATATCTGATGTTATTGTCTCAGCATTTGTTGATTGCAGTTCGCTCTGATTCGATGGGTTTTCAAGTCGTAGCGTATTTGAATTCTCATTTGTACTTCTGAGCCGTTTTAAATTTTCATTAACGAAAATTGAGGTTATCTTGAAGCTTTACCGAATCCATCTTATGAAATGTAATCTAAATAACTTACCTTTGATTTTTCAGACATGATTTATAACACTATCTAACACATAACACTAACTAGACTAGACACAACATCACCAAAAATACACATGCCCAGCTATCTAATGACTGTCAGCGGAGTTTGCGGTTTGCCAGGTTCTTGGCATTAGAATGAAATCGCGCCTGCGCATAGCCTACTAGAAGTTCTAACTCTAACTCTAGTAGGCTATGGCCTGCGCAATGCCGCCAAACATTTCACCTACATTCCTGATACATATGACGAAATGTCTCAGAAAGTATCGAATAGATTTCATTTGAAATGTTTCATGTAGGTCACATTTCAACAGATTGTTCAAACAACATTACTGAAATATTGCAGATAAACGTTTCAAAAAGTATCAAATAGGTTAAATTTGAAATATTTCATATATGTATCGTGTTTACTGGGTATAATGTTGCAAAAGGTGTGAAAGGTTTTCTGAGCTTGAGCCCTACCACTCCTACCTATATACCTACTATACTTTTTATTTTTGCTTATATATATATATATATGTTTATCCATCTTTTAGAATTGTCATTGAAAGAGTTTATCTACAGTTGCTGATAAAAAAAGAGTTCAGTTTATTACTTGCAAAATAGAAATCGAAAGGTTCGATTTAAATAGAACTATAAATAAAGGTGAGATTTCCATACCAAAAGATTGTATGATTTCTAATTTTTGATTTGTAGATGAAATAATCTGCCATTGCCATTTCATACATTTCTAAGCTTCTCTGAATGACTGAATACATATAAGAAAGATTAGAAGTTATCGGATATCTCATCAAAAACTAAAAAAAATTGAGATCTATCAATCCTATCGTGCCCTAAATATACAGGGTGAGTATTTGAATCTTATAAATATTTTAACAGTATATACATAGATTCTTGAGGTCTAAAAAAACACTTTTTTCTTATGCCATTTTTTTCGATTCGGCCGTGATGAAAAATATAAGCCATTTCAAGAACTCGAAAACAGCGCATTATATACGAGAAAATATGAACAATACTTTTAGTTTACAAAACGTTCAACTATTCATTGGATAGCGTCCAACTTGTAGTTTTCAAGAGTTGGGTTCTTTGAATTCTTTGTATAATTATGGTAAGTACGTAATTGGTCATAAATGATGACAAAACTCTGAGAGACGTAGATATCTTGTGTTCGAAAAAGATTCACCAAATAAATGAAAAACTATATTCCGCAATTCATTTCTTTCATAAAATCGTTTGTAAGGTGGAACTAAAAATTACATTTTTTTATGTATGTTTCAATAGCATGTATCTTTTAAACCGAGCCGATTCGGAAAAACCGGTATAGAAAAAAAGTGTTGCTTTTGACCTCAAGAATCTACTGTTTAAATATTTGTACGAGTCGAAGACTCGCCCTGGGTAGTCTCAACAGTTAACCCATCAAAAATTTAGTTTTTTGCCATAGACCACATATTTGTTCATAATAATGATAATTGAATTATCCATTATCCGTTAATTATAGCCGTAACTGCAGCTTTCTGAAAGCTGCAGTTACGAGGAGCATAAAGCATTAGGCCTGGTTGTAGGTTGCACAGTGACTTATGCCCTTATTCCTGGCGAAAAAATTTTTAGATTTTCAAGCATGGTTTATGCCGTCCAGCATAAACCAGGACTTAGGAGGAGGTCCTTCAATTCTCGTCAGAATGCTTTAGAACTATATAAAATCCAGCTTATCAACTGATTTCTAGAAAAATATCGATCATAAAAATACTGAACCTATATAAAAACTGGTTCATATGAACCAGTTTTTACGTTCGTAATCTAACCTAAACTACGATTATGGTCGATTCATAATGAACGTAAGCCGCAAAATTCCAACGTAAAGTTGGTGTATGTGGTAAAACTGTGGAGGGTACCTACCAGAGGTAACTACCGTAAAACTGGTACGTTTTGCGTATGGAGGGTAGAGAGGTCTCTCTACCCGAAGTTATAAGATGGTTTTATGACCGGTTTAATAATCCAGTGATTCTTATAATGTTTTAATTGAACTCAATAATGATTTCTTCATTGAGTTCAATGGTTCTTCTCAAATATTAGTAATGGCAGTTTGCCAGTAGGTATTTCACATAATTCTATGAGGTAATTTTATTCTTAGGTACAGGCAGAGACAAGAGGTCTCTATGGGTACAGGAGTGAAATTTAATGCGTTATTAAAAAACGCTCAATATTTTGTCATGTGTGACAGTGACAGTTGTCAAAACTTGCGCCGTGACAGTTGTCAAAACTTGCGCCATCACTGCCAAAAAGTTGTTACCTTTCATCGAGTGCTTGAATTGAAGTAAAAAAAATAGATATTTGTGTCGTAACAATTACTGGTGAATTATAATTGTTGTTAATTGTATTATTAACTTTCACTTTCATTATGGCACAGTTGATTAAAGTTACTCTTCCGAACTACCTATCTGGTTTGCCAATACCCGATACTGTAGGAGGATGGTTTCGTTTGAGCAGTAGGATATTTTTTGATGCTTACTTCAATTAATATAGTTATAGTAAATTTCAAATGTACATATATGACAAATTGTTCTGATTTATTGCCTAGTCTGTTGATACCATTTTTCAGATACATTTTCTTATCAAGAAAAATTTAAGAGACATTATGATGTAAAATAAACTACTTTGAATATAGATACTAATATAGAATATCATTTTCAGTCAAGGACTGGATTTCATTAATACCCCCTTTTGCTTGTGTTGCTGGTGCTACATATGTCTCATATCTGGCATTCTGCCCTAAGGCTAGACCACCACCATGTGGAAAAGTGAATCCTAAGATACTCAAAAACTCTCCCAAAGTTGTTGACACTGTAGATGTTGAGGATATAGTGGAAAAAGCAGTATTCTGTCGATGCTGGAGATCTAAGAATGTAAGATTTATATTTTCTTCTTTGTATTGGCTGGTTAATTGCTTTCATATTTTATAGTACACATCATTAGGTTTATTCTATAAAATAGTTTCAATTGACCTTTGATCCCTTAAAGTTGAATGTCATGATCATCTTTTAAACTTTTTTTATGATTGTAATATCTTATCTTCATATGATTGTTGTGTTGATATTTTTCAGTGGCCCTATTGTGATGGAAGTCATGCAGCTTATAATAATGAAAGTGGCGATAATGTAGGACCATTGATAATAAAAAAAGAGTGAAGGAATATAGAATACATTAGGAGAAAAGTTGTAACATAATTTGAGAGATGGGTATGAATATAGTACTAACAATATAGGTGTAAGCTAAAACTGGTTGATATTTAATAAATAAGTCTTGTTCTTGTTTTTTTTTTGTTTTTATGGAAAGTAATTCATATATTTTATTGCTGCCCTAGCCCATATTATCCTTATACTGTGTAAAAAGATTTAACACAAGATTGTTATCGTCCTATTCAAATCCAATTTTTTTCAAATTGATGCCAAGGGAGTGGGGATCCTAACTTCAATAGATTGTTGAAAGCATTCATTTTCAACAGTGTCCAAAGATCCATATACGTAATAGGCATTCTAAAAAATTCATCATAAAGTAGGCTATGGACTTTTCAAGGGCGATGTTTTTTGTAGCTTGTACCACATTTTTCGAAGAGCGAAAATATGTAAAAGGCCAATGACATGAATTTCTAGTGTGATTTCAATATGAAAATTTTTTAGCAGATTGTCACAATACTTTGAAAGTTTTCAAATTTGCAATCTAATCACAAAATTTCACAAGGTTTGTTCGTAGAGTCATTCACAATGGTTGAACAAGCAAGCACAATTCCATTTAGGATAGGGAAAATCTATCTATACTTGCTCTATACAGTTCAACTATTTTGAACCACCCTACGAACAAACCTAGAACCTAAGCAGGGATTATCAGCCATCAAAATTCCATAGCCTGCCTGACAACGAATTTTCTTGAGTGCACTTTTTACATGTAACTTTTTAAGAGGGCACTCCTGCATTTTCTGTGTTCCATGTTTTTGAAGTAGGTTCAGAATATACAAATTAAAACTGGATATATGTTCTGGATTAAAAAAAAAGAATAACATATACTTTTTTTATTAAAATAATTAATAATTTTTTATTGTTGAACAGCAGCATTGGCAGCTATACTAGGGTTATTGATGACTTCTCCCAGACTTTCCAGAAGTTCTTTCCTGTAGTCATCAAAGTCGCCATCCATCTCATTTATTGTCTGATCTTCAATGATGAATAATGCACAGTCGGTTTCCCTGGAATATACAATAATTAATAGTATTCTCTACAATACAGAATTCAAGAGAATATACACAGTAGTCTATTCAACAAGCACAATATACCATTATTCATTTGGATAATTTCCAAATTTGACTTCCAATGATTAAGAAAACCTCATTTGCGTGTATAATATGAGAGTATAATTCCGTTACCTCAGCCATCTATTGAGACTTTAGGAGGTTGTGCCGTTATTTATCCACAATTTTGAAAAGAAGCTACAGCATCTTCTGATTCTGACATTTCAATATTTCCATGTTCAGTATCTGTGGTAGTGATCATGAAGATCGATAAACCAGTGAATAATTGCTCATGAATCACTTGTGATCAGTAGTCAAGGAAACAGATAGATTATGATCATTCATCACACATAAAATAATTTTTCATACCTTATGAGTCTCTCATCGTGGGATACTATGATTACTCCTCCACTAAATTCATTTATTGCATCACCTAATGCATCAATTGACTCTATATCTAAATTATTTGTGGGTTCATCCTACAATGAAAATAAATATTGCAATAATTTTATTAAATATATCCAATCGAACTCACCAAAATCAGAACGTCTGGTGCATTCAGGCATAATTCAGCCAAAGCAACTCGAGCTTTTTGACCACCAGACAAATCTTTCATTTTTATGGAATGGGCAAAACTTGCCAGACCAAATGTACCTAATTGTTTTCTTGCTTTTTCATAGGGAAGATTGAACAACCTCATTAAATATTCAGATGGGGTTTCTTCTGCCGTTAAATGTTCTCCAGAATGCTGATCAAATCTTCCAATTCTCTGAAAGTATATATTAGAGAAGGGTTAAAAAGAAAACAGCATTAACTCACAAGTCTATAGTTTTTCCTAACTTCTCCCTGGGTTGGTTGTAAGTCGGCAGTTAATAACTTCAAAAACGTAGATTTTCCAACTCCGTTAGGACCAACAATGGCAACTCTACTACTCATATCGATACCAAATTCGACATTGACAAAAAGGGGTTTCTGTCCTGGATATGCAAATGTAACATCTATAAAAAAATTGTTGATATGAATAAAAGAATTATGCCATAAATCAACATTTATTACCATGCAAACCCAAAATAGGTGGTTGCAGAGGTGGTGGTTCCGGAAACGAAAATTTAACCATATAATCTTTAGGTTTTTGTAAAAGCTCTGTGGGTACTGCTTCTTCTTGCTTTTGAACTTTGCTTCGATTTTTCTCTTGCTTTCTAGTTAAAGCTTCTTTCTGTTTTTTTTCCTGTTGACAACATGTCATGCATTATTTAAAATAACAAAATATTGAAATAACTTACGGCTTGTTTCTTGGAAGTGCCGTGTGCCTTCATCTCCTTCAAACGCTTCTCTTGTTTCTCATATTCTTTAATCATTTCCTTCTTCTTTTGTTCATGCATCTTTTTGAACATAGAGTAATTTCCCTTGTAGTAGTGTAATTTTTGTGCATCTAAATGAATTATTTCATTGCATACGTTATCTAAGAAGGATTGATCGTGAGACACTATGAGCAATGTTTTCTTCCAACCTTGTAAGTAACTGGAATGAAAATTTAACTCAAAATATGGACATTTTAAAATTTCTCTCAAAAATCTTGCAGATCATAAAAAAATGCAAAGGCAATAATAAATTTCAACATACTTGTCCAACCAGATTACTGCATTCAAATCCAAATGATTTGTAGGCTCATCTAGGAGTAATAGAGTAGGTTCTAAATATAAAGCTCTAGCAAGAGAAACCCTCATTCTCCACCCTCCAGAAAAGTTCTTAGTTGCTCTATCCTGTAAATAATAAAATCGGGAATTGAAATAGGTTTTTTGTGTCGATAGACAAAATATTATACCTGCATCTCCTTTGAAAATCCCAAACCTGCCAATATTCTTCGTGCTTTTGGCTCTGCGGAATCGGCTCCAATAGCTTTTAATTCTGCATACACTTCATTAAGTTTTTCTTGAACATCCAAATCGCCCTGATTGAATGCATTCTCGAGTTTATTAGCTTCTTCCATTAATGCTGTTCTTTTTACGTCCGCTTTTAATACTGATTCAACGGCTGTGAGATCATCAGCCACCACTTCTTGTTCACAATACAGTATATCTATATTAGGAGGGATTGCAAATGCCCTTGATGCGATGTGTCGAAGAAGAGTGGTTTTTCCATGTCTACAGAATATTTGATTATAAAAGCGTCATATAACTATTTACAACAAAAATTTATCTGATTTAAAAACCTACCCATTCGGTCCTACCAGGCCATAATGTCTTCCATTGGCAATTGATAAAGTTGCATTAACAAATAGATCGTTTCCTTTTGCTGAGATGGTGAAATTTTCAACCTTGATGTCCACTGCATTCTCTAGAGCTTCCAATTGACCTTTTGATTTTTGAGCTTGTGACACTGTGAAGTTGCTATCCAGCTCAGAATGTCCTTGTCCTCCTTTTTTCAACATTGTTTCCATTTGTTTTTCATACTCCTGTTGTTTTTTCATTTTCTTTTTTTCCTTGTGGGTAATTTTTTTTTCAGCATTCTCAATTTGCTTCTGCTCTTCCTTTTCATTAGCGAGCTTTATCTGTTCAACATCTTCAGCTAATTTTTCAACTGATTCTTCTATTTTTTCAGCTGACTTGTTTTTACTCTGAGATTCTTCTGAGCTCACTTCGACAACTTTGATATCTTCGACTAAATGAAAAACAAAGGATAAGTCAATATATCAACTTAATTGTACATTTTCAAATACCTAATGCTGCTTTAGACTTGACTTTTTTTTCTTTTTTTTTAGGTTCTTCTGGTACTTCTTTTTTAGTATCAATTTTTTCATCTGGCAGATCAACTATCTCGGACTTATCTGCGGAGACAATGTTGAGAATCAAATTTAATGACATAAAGTAATAGATAGTATGGGATACAAAATAACCAATGCAATATTTCAAACATGAAATGGAACGTGATATGATTGCAAAATTTTATAATTATACCTATTTATGAATATGCACTCATTATCATCGTTTGCAAAGAATTTCTTACCTTTTGAACTCTTTTCCTCATTCCCTGTCTCCATTGTGTTGAGTGATTCTTTATCCGCTGATACTTCAATCTCCATATCACTATCTTTATCAGACAAATCATCTTTTTTCAATTTACCTAGAACAGAATTTTTATTATCAGTTTTCACAACAGTACATTAGTTTTGATTAGAGGAAGGATAGTCAATTCAAGACAGAAGTATTTGGAAAATGTATGAAAATCGAATATCAATGCAGAGATCCCTACTTTTTTAATATAAATGGCGATGAATGTACATTAGACTGGGATTTTACCCTTTCGCATGTATGGCTGAGCTCCTTGCGCTCATAACCCTTCAGCTCAAAAACAGGCAAGAGTATGAAAAATTTCTTCGGACAAAAGTTGTATAGAATTTTATCATCTACAACTTTCATGATCAATAACAAAACGATTTGAGGTACAGAAAGGAAAATATTAAGAAAAAGCCATTGTTATAATCTTTAAACTGTCAGATTATGAAAACCCCCTCCTGATTAGTGTCAGATTAATAGATTAATGGGTCAACATGTCTGCTACAATGATTAACCATCTGTATGAAAATCTGACACGCTAGAGTATGTAGAAGTATAGATTTTTTTTTGCATTTCCAAAGGACCGCTGTGACTACGTATCACGTCCATATTGTCATTCTCTTGAAAAGTAGCTTCCTTTGGGTCCAATTAGCATAGTCCCTGAAAATCTGACACGTTCGAAAAAAATTATGTTTTACCATTTTCAATTCTTCCCTACGGCCAGTCGTACCAAGCAAATTGTCAGATTAGCATGAATTTATTAACAGAGACAGGTAAGGCATATACTTTATCTCAATCTGACACGTTCGAGTATGTACAAATGACGAGTTTTTTGACAATTTTTAAAACCTGCAGACGCTTTCCCCATCGCTCAAAGTGCATATATATCAAGGAAATTTTTTTTTTTTTATCATCTAATCTTACAAATCCACTAGATCTCCACGACGCTCGAGTAAATTCCGATTCAGAATCGTGGGCTCCCAACTATAGGGCGTACGACCGTCCGCCACCCTTAACGAATCACCCTGTATATATAAATTATAACCAAAAGATACAAGAAGAATCTTCAATGAATGTGTGTTTAATAAGAAAATCCACACACCTTTTGTAGGTTTATTCTGCTTTTTCCCTTTGGAGACTGGTTCAGGAGGTTTTTCATCTTCTGGTAAGTCTATTTCGAAATCATCCTCATCAGACCAATCATCCTTCTTCGATTTTCCTACAATAAAGTAAAATTACTTTTCCTTTTTTGACTAATAAGAGATATTATGTATTTGAAATAGAATATGAACCTTTTTTGGGCTTATTCTGCTTTTTTCCTTTGGAGACTGGTTCTGGAGGTCTTTCATCCTCTGATATATCTACTCCAAGATCATCCTTATCTGACCAATCCTCATTTTTCGATTTTCCTACAATAGAATAGAACTAGTTAGCAGGTAGACATACCATAACGGTAAGAAGTTATGTTTTTATTGATCGATACACCTCTTCTGCGATTACAACTCATTATAATTGGAAAAACCCACACATTTATCGAATGTTGCTCATGACTGGATCTTTTTCGAGCTCGTATAATGGGTAGTCATCACCGTTTTTGAATTTCATGAATACCGAGGCCAAAAACACTACTCATGCTAACCTCAGTTTTGTCAAACTGACAACTGTCGCAGAGTTGTTTACATTTGTGTTTGATAAACTTCAAAAATTTTTAAACTTTTTTAGTCTGGTTATTCTTCTTTCAGTTGGCATTTTTCGCGCCCTCTATATGCTGAGGTTCACTCGCAGATAGCGATTTCCCAACCCTCTAAATCGGCTAATTTTTCCCCCTTCTATACCGATTACTTTTCCTTTCTCAACTAATAAAAGATAATACAAATACATATAACATAAACCTTTTGCCTGCTTATTCTGCTTTCCTTTCTTTCCTTTGGGAACTGGTATAGCAGATTTCTCATCTTCTGATACAATTTCTTCTTTATCTGACCAATCCTCATTTTTGGATTTACCTGTGCAAACAATATTTCTTTAAAATGTGATGTTATATAGGCAATTTTTATTCACCTTTCATATTTTTATTCTGCTTCCCTTTTTTCCCTTTGGGAATTGGAGCAATTGGTCTCTCATCTTCTGATAAATTGATCTCAACATCACTATCCTTATCAGACCAATCTTCATTTTTTGACTTTCCTGAAAATTCCTCAAAAGAGGTAATAAAAACGGATGGCCAAAATTTGTTTGAGTTTCTATTATTCAACTATTATTGAAAAAAATTCAAACAAAAACAATACTTTGAAAATTACTGCATTTCTTAAACAATAAGTAGTTCCACTAACCTTTTCCTGTTTTGTTTTGTTTTTTACTTTTTTTTCCTTTAACTGGTACTGGAGCTTTTTCTTCATCAACCAGGTTCTGTTCTTCATCACTATCTGCGGCAATCTTAGACTTTCCTGTAGAAATACTTTATTCAAGAGAAAATGGATGCACCTTTTGTGAATATATTCAGAATATGAAGTTAAAATGAATAATATTGCCATAAACAAATGTCGAATATTGACTATTTGAAACAGTGAAGAATAATTGGGAAAAAAATCCTGAACAGACACATTATTCTCAGAATATTTTTCCAATTAAAATTCAAAGAAAAACTTCATTATCCATGAAAGTCTCAAATAAATTGTTCAATACTGTGCATTCAAAGTTCAAATTTTCATTACTTGATGGGGGTTTGATGTAAACAAGTGAAGTAAAAAATATCATTATCAAGTATTATAGCTGCTCTACATTTGGGAAGTTTCATATCCCTATATTCATCAATTTCGTAACAATTATTTTTTTTATCTTTTATTTCAATTTCCAAATGCTTTCATAAAAGTGTAGATCTGAGAGTGCTTTTGTCAGTAATGAATATTTTGAGTTAGTCCTTAACACTCCAGTACTCAATACTACTACACAATACGTGAAGCCTGGGGTATTGTAGTAAACCAGTACTGGAGTGTTAAAGCCCGGTTTTTCAGTTCAGGATTAAGCCGATATTAAAGTTCATCCTAAATTAACCTGACAGAACAGAACTGAACTGCCAAAATTAATCTAGGATCAACTTTAATCCTGAACTGAACAACTGGGCTTTTGTGTCCAAGAAAAACTACTGTGAAATTGGATTGATTATTACGCAGTTGTTCGTAGGAACAAGAGCTTCACAATTTATTTTAGCTTAATCAATTTTCTTGTGAATGTGTCTGAGGGACAGAATTAAAATATGTTATAAAGTTCTAGTTCTTCAGATCAACAAACCTTTGCTCTCTTTTCCTTGCTTTCCTTTTTTTCCTTTTTTAACAATTCCAATGGTTTCATCATCAGAATTCTTCAACTCAACATCGCTATCTTCATCTGACATTTCAGTTTTGGATTTACCTGAAAAATTTATAATTTACTTTTAAACAATTTTCTGAACACAATTTGCCTATGTGTAATGAATGTAATAATGATTTATTCTCACCCTTAGCAGTTTTACTTTGTTTTCCTTTTTTACTTTTTTTAACCTGCGTAATAGATTCTTCATCTTCTGATACTTTCAATTCTATATTACTCTCTTTATCAGACCAATCATCGTTCTTATTTTTAGCTTGAATTAAAAAAATTAAGATCTTAAGTTGTTGTAGATCATTATGTTTAAGAAAATGGATAAACTGGTAACTACCAATAAATTATTATTGTGGTTATATAAAAAAGTTAACTATAAAGCCTGTTTGCAACAGCCTAGAATTCTCTAGAAAATTTACTCGAGAATCCATGTGCCGTGAATTCTTTACCGTTACATACGCACTTTCGGTACAATTCACTGTTCAGTTGCATACAAAATAATCTCTACCGTTTTCTTACCAAAATTTGGAAGAGAATTCTCGGCTGTTACAAACGGGCTTTAAAGAGTTATACTACGTTTCACTTGATTTCATAATTTTATGGTAATACTATTGGACTTATTTAATTGGTACAACATTGATTTATACATTCGGAGTTGGATTTCAAAAATAAAAATAGAATTGCGAATCGTTTTATACTGATAAATTCAAAGAGGCATCTTTTTAAAATCTATTACACCTTTTCAAAGAGAATTTCTGAACAATTGAGAATTCCTATCAGAGTACTTGCTTAATCAATCTTGAGTATTCAAATATATAAGATTATTACTTGAAAGACAAAATTTACCCAATTATTAAAAATCAAGTATTTTGACAATATCAGATAAAATATGGGGTATACCAAATATGGCTGAAGTATTATTATACCTTTTTTGGAAATTTTCTTTTTAGTTTCTGACTTTTGCTCCAGGTTGTCCTCATCTTGTTTAGATTCTGTAAGCAGCTGTTAGGAAATTATTCTTTTTAAAGAATATTATACATACTTTTCTTTGAGTTCACTTCTAGTTTTTCATCTATTTTAGGTTTTGATTTGATATCCTCATCATCACTATAATCACCCCGGGCCTTCTTTTTTGAATCTTTTCTCTTAGACGGGGCATTATTTTTAGGGTTGAAATCGTCATTTTCATCGTCAACAATTTTATTTTTTTTATTAGATTTTTTAGACATATCAGACAAGTCAAAATGAATGTATTAAATTAAATAAATATTAATAAGTATTAAAATTAATACAATACGTGAGTTTTTGGACACAGGAAGAACCTAACCAAAGATTTTTAATCCATTCCATAGAACTAATAATACCAAAGACCAGAGACAGTTGTCTCTGCCAAAGACTAAAGATTAAAGTTCCTCTTTTAAATTAATAGACCATATTAGTGAGGTTAGAATCACTCAATTGGCGGGAGATCCATATTCAAATTTTTTTACAAAGGAATCGACTTTAAGATGGAATATCGCTAGCTAGAAGTAAATGTTAATATAAAGACATGCAAAATTGGGTGCCGCAATTATAAGAGGTTGTTTCCAAGTACTTTTTACATCACAAAATACTTTTATATGTCCTAAAATCAAAATTGAACACATTATTATACGGAATATATCCGTATGTCGTAGATCATTTCTGCTATACGTCAATCATGAACCGTAACAAAGAAAATGACATGCTACGCTTGCGCGTTAGAATGATGTCAGCTTCGGAGGTTAGAAACGAAATGAAGCTACGACAAACTTCCATGGATCTTGCCGACCAATTTTATATTGATCCATTATTAAAAAAATATACCATTTTATTACGAAATTTCGTTTTCAACTTGTTAAGAAAGGATCATAGAACACATTCCAACAGAAATAAATCTTAAGAAATTCGCTAAAATATCCAAAAACAGGCGAGAAGTACGCGGCATTTTTAGTCCCATAAGAAATGCATAGGGAATTCAGGGACCAGATCCACGGATGGATCGCGATTCAAATTTCCCGCCTAACCTCACTAATATGGTCTATAGGTCTATGCCCAAGTCACACAAGTGGCACTACAGATGTCACTTCCGTCAACATGTGACTGAACTACTGAACGCATGACATTTTAGCATTTTCTAGTGATGCATTAAAACATTTTACAAGGGGAAAAGCTTTTGAAATCATATTGTAGATAAATTCTCCATTCATTGTATATTTTGCATTCAACTGCTCTTTTTGTATTATGCAAAGTGTACCACCAGAAAAGTGATTGTCGGGCTTCACAGATTACAGAGTAACCTGTTGGAGAAACTCCTGCTAAATCATTTTTCTGTACTTCCCACACCACACCAACTATTAACTACATCATACAGCGGCACTTCAGGCACATCAGAATTACCTACTTATTATTAATGTTTTATGTCCATGATAATAATGTTTATGTTGTGCTACAGACGACGAGGAGCTAAATGCTCATATCCGTACCGACGTTGCCAAGTCTACCTCTCATTCTGAAACTGTCAACTTCGGTACTGAAACTTCAACCAGCTGTCAGATAGATGTCAAAATAAAATTGTGAGGTGTTGTGTGGGCAAAAATAACACATAATTTGGAATATTATTTTACTTTTAGTTAAAATACGTACATTGAAATGCATTATTTTTGTTTTTAATTTGATGGTGGTGTTAATCCTAGTGATTCTTTAGTGTTAAATGTGCGTTATTAATGCCAGTAATGGTAATGAAAGTATTCAATATCTTGGGAAAGTCACACAGTATTTTAGCAGGAAGTGAATAATTATGCCATTTTCTCGTTGTGTTGTTGGATGTGGAGGCCGAGGAAACAGTGTTAAGTTTTTTTCCTATTCCGGAAGAAATTTCTGTATTTCAGCATAAGAAGCTTCACTTAAATTACTTGACGAGGAGACAACAAAACTGCTATTATTAGGAGAGCTGACTTATACTAGTTATATTTTTATTTATACTCATTATATTTATGCTGTTTTTCTAACTAGTTCTATTTTGTATCGATTATATTTTTATAGTGTTCCTGGGCAGGAAGACCTGAGTTGTTAACCCTTGGAAACATTGTTTCAATAAAGTTTATTACTACTACTTTAGTATTCCTGTTTTATATATACCTATATTGAATACACCTTTTCAATGAAACAGTGCATCTTTTCAAGAATATTTAATACAACTAAATTACATAATATAACGTATTTACATTTTGAGAAAATATTCATTCCATCTCTTATTACCCGTACAAACGCTGTAAAAATAAAGGCCAGGAACAATGGTCTACCAGACGCATTCCATATGGATCCAGAGTTTCACAATCCTCATAGCAGTATTTTATTACAGGTTGGTCATTATTCCCTTCTCTAAATATACATCAATTCATCTGTGCTAACCCTTTTGTGAAATACTTTCCTCGAATATTTTGTTCCAAATATTTTATAGAGTAACCTAGGTAAAAGGCTAATTATAAAGTATTTGTAGGCTGCTACGCTCTGAATGCTTTCGTACATCTGGCTTATCTTCTGGGAATAAAATCCGCCACTTCTTGATTTGTTTTCAAAATTTCAATAAATTAGGTACTCTTTGTATTCACTGAAAGAAAATTTATAGTTAATTCAGAAATCTTGATATATGATGATGATAGTTATCATATCAAAAGTTTAATATCAACTTACTTTTCATATATCTATTTATCTATTACAGATTGCCAAATAAATATTCTCTGATAACAAAATAAAAATAAATAAGACATGTGAAATGAGTTGACAGGCTGTCAGAGATGAACAGTTGACAGTTTTCAAATGTTCTGTGGCTTAAAAAGTAGACGACAGACGTGGCAACGTCGGTACGGGTATGAGCATTTAGCTCCTCGTCTACAGACGTACGCTTTCCACTTTTGTGTCATGCCTCAGGTTAAAGCTTACAAGTAGCGCGGTATTTAATGCAAAGGAGAATACAACAAAACACTGTCGATTTAACGTTTATTTAAAAGAAGTTTCACATATAATTTAGGATAATTATAATTGGGCAATTTTTACCATTTTAGATTATTCTTTTCAAAATCATTTTAATTATTTCCCACTCAATGTGTAGAAAAACATCACTTTCGCCGAATACGCCGAAGGGAAATTTCACTTTTTTTATCAGTGCAGGAAAGTGGCTGAAATGAGTACGAGAAAATAGGTGAAAATGAACAGGAGTACAAATTTTCTTTCTCAAAGAGCTAAAGCAGCGGTTGCCGAGTTGCTTTGGATTACCTATCCAATTTCTCTTCATAACAAATCAAAATAGTTATTTAATCAACTGGGTTATTAATGATTGAGATATTTTAACGTGCTCGCTTAAAAAAAGGGAGACATTGTGAAAAACTCTTTTATTTCTACTAGCCGTTCACACCGTTTCATTCAAATTATTCAAATTATTAAATTCTCTAACCAGGCGTATTTCATAGAATATTCAGGATTTTTAAATGAAAAAAAATTTGCTGACCAAAAAGCGGCTAACGAATTAGTGGATTTGACGCTTGCGTTGTTCCATTTCGACTCCGTGGACGTATATACGTCAAATTTTCCGATACAACCAACCAGCTTCCAGAAATTTGCTTTTATTGCGCTGTCTCCTAGCTTAGGTCACCTCCTCACCTCCTTCGACCGATAATCCTTCACTGTTTCTGTGCTACAAGGCGTTGAGCGCAGTGAGTAGTCTTAAATAATCAGAAATTTTCTTCGGTTTTCCCAATCAAAACTTCCATTCAAATGTAATTTTTCATCAATTCATTCATTTCCATTGATTTCCTGATCATATTTTTCGTTTTATTCAATGTAAATTAACAGTTTTCATTGGATTATATTACGCCGACAAAGCTCAACTTTTGCGGCCATGATAGTCAAAACGTCACTAATTCCAATTTTTTATGAAATAACATATTTTTATGATCATTAAAGCTTCTTCTATTAAATTTTCGAATTTTTCGCCTTCAACTATAGTATTACATAATTGTAGCACCCCTTTGAACCTTATTTCGTCGTTACGTAACGTCAAAATGAAGTAGTTCTAAGGTTTTAAATGTATGTGTTTCTCTTTCAGTTTTCTTCTTAACGTTCCACCAAAAAACCAATATCCAAAATGTTCGCTTGCGCCAAATTGGTCAGCCCAGTCGCACGAAGTGCTGTAAGTATTAGTTTTTCACTTTTTTTTCGGTATATAAAATCGACTTCAGGAGATAAGGCACATGACATTATATAATAGTGGTCTCAAATTGATTTCCTTTTCAACGTATCTTGTTTTATTTGAGATTTTTGTTTGAAATCATTAAACTATTAATTTATAATTGACTTTATCTTTGTTCATTTCAGCTCATCTCCAACTCGAAGGCTTATGTTAGGCCACTGAGTTCTGCAATCAATCAAAGTCAATCATTATTAGTACAGAGTCCAGTAGTACAACAGAACCAACAGAAACAGCCCTCGTTATTAGCTGCAGTTCGTCAGTTCCAAACATCTCCAGTCTCTAGAGATATCGATTCTGCAGCTAAGTTTATTGGTGCAGGAGCTGCTACAGTAGGAGTAGCTGGTTCTGGTGAGTTGAATTTTTTGTTTTCCACTTATGTAATTTTTTTATTATGTAATCTACACTCTAAAAACTCATTCAATACTAGGTTTTGTTTTTGAAATTTTCTTCTGAATTAATATTACTCATAAAAATTTTGTGTTCATCACACATTTATTCACATAGTTTTTTTTTCATGTTTTATTGATCCAACTAATCCTACTTAGCTTCAGTGAAGAGTTTTTCAGTTTATAACATACTTTTTGATTTTCAGGTGCTGGTATTGGAACAGTATTTGGTTCTCTCATTATTGGTTATGCCAGGAATCCAAGCTTAAAACAACAGTTGTTCTCATATGCTATCTTAGGATTTGCCTTATCTGAGGCTATGGGTCTTTTCTGTCTTATGATGGCGTTCTTGTTATTGTTCGCCTTCTAAACACTGCCATAGGCACTGAAAAACCTACCTGTTTACCATCATTCTCATGCTGTTAAGAAAAGATCATAAACTCATACAACTTAAGTTTAATACAGCAATAGGAGATTTTTTTCACGTAGGGGCTCCAAAATTATATGACAAATATCAGTGACTTTGGGCTTACATTTAATGGTGATCTTGTCATATATTATTGGAAATCGTATGCATTAAAGTGTATTGGAAAGTGACTATTGCATAATGTACAGCGTTTAGATAATAATAAAACATCCTTGGTTGAATTTTCTCAATTGAGGCTAAATCTGTTCTTTTCTTCAACATCCTGTCCTTGAGTTTTTCAAGTAGTTATTTTGTTTAGTTTATTACCTTGAGAATTATATACCAAATGTCATACAAGTGGTCATGTGTAGGGAACTCCACTGAAAACATTTTGGAGGCATTTGGAGAGTTCAATATTTATTTTTTTTATATAACTAAGGTGTAAATTAGTACTAGCTAGCATTTCTAGATAACTCATTTATCATTTCAAGATGTATTGATTTTATTAAAAAAAAAGTTGAAAATATTGGTTTGCTTTCTCAGTATTGAGTTCTACATCGAATAAGATGTGATAATTCATATGAACGTAGGTTCAAGACTTTTATAGGGTTTGATTTGAAGTACGAGTTCATATATGGAGATGAATTCCAAAAAAATACTGATAAAAGCTGAAGGTTTATCTAAGAAAGAACCCCGCCCATTTGAATTGAAAATGGCTTCTGGTTTGTTGTAGACTTTGACTGCCCTGGCTAAAGAGTTCATGGGCGGTTTAGTTTTAGAGATACAGGATGTCAAAGACAAAAAATGAAAATTTCAGCTAAGAATTTTCCACAATTTTGAGAATTTACAAAACACCTATGTATTGTGGGAATACAACTACTCAGTCAAAGTTTTTTGTTACTATATTTCTCAAACCACTAATTTTTTTAAGAAAATTTTCATTATTGAAAATACCTCCTATTTTGATAGGAGGTGACGGTTTGAAGGAAAAACTAAATAATATAAAAACATGTTGGCTTTGAGCCCATCTACAGTTGGGAATTAAAAAGCGACCTAATGGAAAACAGTTTTGAATAGTATATTAGAAAATGATACAGTATTAATCTGATCAGACTTATAGCTCCTAACTATAGCTTCAAATGCAGTATCATTCTTTTTGCTTATAATTATTTGAAAATCAATACTTTGCGATAATCGTTTGTCTTGATTGGATTCATTGTTTTCTGTTCTGCCAAACACAAAAAGTAGATTCAAACTCTTGATTATGCCAGAGATCAAACTAAAGACTTTCTGAGAGTGCATAAAAGCACTCAGCATATCTTGCTCTTGCTTTTTTATCCAGTAGAATGCAGTTATATCATCCAAAATCAAAGTACAGATATTTGGTCTCTTCTTTATTTTCTCCTCTAGACTGTAAATTGTTACTTCCAACTGGGTCCAATTGAAACAATTCAACAATATCAGATTTTGTAAACTTTCTTCGATAATTTGTTTCCTATTTTTCACATTCATGTCTTTCAAATGTTGATCCATTGTTTTAATTATCTGGAAAACTCCAATTTGAAAATTTGTATTGATGAATATGAGTCCACAATTTTTCCAGTTTTTATTCAGGGTAGTAGGTAGTATAGACCTTATTATGAAATCTACCAACAACCTATTCCTGTCAGTACTATAATCAGAAACTATCTCAACATTCATGTTAAGGAGATTTTCATCTCCAAAAAATTTTTCATTCAGATGGATCAATCTTTCATTTCTGTTATTCACTCGAGAAAACAATTGAACTCCTGATTCTATATTATTTACATTCACAGCCATAGTTGTATACAATTACTAAGCTAAGAGTGACTAATCTAACCAATAATGTTTGGTCATTAGAATAACCTCTCATCCTTTCAACTTTTCAATATAATGGTTTTAATCCAAAGATATTACTATTATTATTGTTATTAGTATGATATCTTTGTTTTAATCAGAAACCCTTTCTCTATGGTTTTAATTTAATTTAACCATGGAGGCACCATGGAGGTAAAGGCAAAGCTGGCAAAGTGGGTAAAGGAAGGGGAGGGAGCATAGTCGATTTCAAGCGAATATCCTGGTCAATGGTCATCATTGGTAATTACCAACAATAACCAACTGCATTCAAGCGCTTTTGGTCATTATTGGTTATAATATCGTCATCGTGACGTCATGAACTAGCCCTTCAACGTCATCATTTTGGACCACAGATAACCGGAGATAACATACTCGCGTAATCGCGTATCATACTCGAGAGCTGGGTTAAACTTCTGGTTATTGAAGTGAGGTTAGAAGTTCTGAAGGGCCGTAACCAAGGGCAAAACCAGCAATAACCGCGGTTATTACAGGTTATTCGCTTGAAATCGATTCATATTTCCCATGGAGGTAAAGGAAGGGGAGGGAGGTACATAGAGACATAGAGTCTCTATTTCTATGGCTTTTAACAAATCTATAACAACTTTTTAGGTTGATCTAGGCATGAACGAGCTTAGGAAGTCGAAACATAAAAACGCAACTGTAGACCGGCTTCGGGATCTTTGTCCCTCATCACTACAGTGTAGCGTTAAATATTCCAACCGGAGAATGGGGTCTTAAACGAAAGCAGGGGAAAGTTTTGAGAAATTCTTTCAATTCTTCAATGCCCCACCTGTCCCGCAAAGACTGAACCAAAACCTCTTTTTCTCTGCAGACTCGTACACCAGTTCATGATTCCCAGATTTAATTAATACCTGCAGTAAACGAATGTACTTCGTCAAGACACTCAGGCGAGTCAAGGGGGGATCGGGAAATACAGTGAAAATGAAGCACATTATTCCAAGTAATAACCGGGAACGTCCGAAATAACAAACAATAATGCGAGTTAGTCATGAACGAGCGTAGGAAATCCCACAGAAGTCAAAACATCTAAACGCAACAGTAGACTGGTTTCGGGATCATTGTCCCTCATCAGTACAGTGCAGCGTTAACTATTCCAACTCGTGTCTCAAACTAAATCGGGGCGACGTTTTGAGAAGTTGAGAGGGTCTGGCGAGTGAACCCTCTCGACTCGTCGACGAATTGTTGTACATTTGTTGACTGCAGGTAGTAGTTAAATGATAATTGAAATAATTTCACAAAACGTCGACTCGATTGCTTTCAAGACTCCATCCTCCGGTTGGAATATTTAACGCTACACTTTGCTGATGAGGGACAATGATCCCGAAACCGGTCTACAGTTGCGTTTAGATGTTAGCTCGTTCATGACTAGCTCGAATTATTGGAACGAGAAATTTTGTTATTTTCAGTTTGATATTTACGACGTGCCTGGTTTTCACTTCGACTACTGTACTGTACTGCATTTTCACTGTATTTCCCGACCGAATGTAGTCTGGCCAGCGAACCCTCTCGACTCGCCTGCGTTCGCTTGACGAATTGATGTACATTCGTTGACTGCATATTATGTGGGTATGACAGATTGAATTGTCAACTTCGAAAAGTGTTATATGGGTTACGAGAAAGGCACTGAGCTTTCAAAATGATCACCTTCAAAATTACTTTTTTACTATCTTTAAATACGGATTTGGAATATCTAAACGAGAGAAACAATAAATTTAGTGTAGAAAACAAATCAGCAGTTACAGAAGATGGAGCTAAGAAAGTACACGAACTCAAAACAGGAGAGTTGATAACTTGCTTGAGAATTGAATATGAATTATTACCGAAAAAATTCAAATACACTGTTGATGTAACCTGTTGGAGGAATGTAGCTAAGGTACAATTAATTGACTGATCGAAAACTCAATAGACTCACAATACAAATCCACTTGGAGCATTGTTGGAGAACATATTTTTCCAGGTATCATCCCCTGATGGATCCCGATATTACAAAATATTAGAATCGGATCGAATTCTTTGGATTCCAATATGCATACATCATTTCTTGAAGGAATTAACAGAAGATGAGCTAGTGAATTTGCACTCACACATTATCGCGTTTAATGTGACTACAACAAAGAAAGATGTAACGTAAATATTTTGTTTTTCCGAATTTTGAAATATAAACAAGTGCGGAATTTTTTATAGTTCGAAGCTATCGTCTCTTTATTGTTTGGAAAATGAGGCGACGATTGAAAAATTTGTGGAATATTACGAAGCAGATCCAAACAAAGCTGAAAATCATCACGGTATGCTATAATATCAAAATATCAAAAATTACTCTAGTACGTTGCAATGAGACAAAAACGCCAACAACCACAGTAAAAGTTTTTTTGCAACTCCAACTTGTCTCTTCTCTATATATCATTGGGTGAAAAGTTTGTCCATTTTGAGCGGGTGCGAGGAAGAGAAGTGTGGAAGTTGGAAAATTAGCAGTTTTTTCACTTCTTAAATATCTTGAAAGCTATGCGGTTTATCGCAAATAATGTTTCATACAAAAATGATCTATATGGATCAAATTGCTATCAAAAAGTGGCCCCTCACATAATCTTGGTGGTTCTATAGTAACAGGGGGACTGTAAAAGTGTTAGGAACCAATCTGATTGGCAGACGGCGATCACGTGAAAGCCACCTGAGATTGTTCAGGCCGGTCCACACTACTCGTGCTCGTGCTTATGTAACTCGGTGGCTTGCGAGTAATGTGGACGATAGCTCGAGGCCAGAGACAAGCGCGCCAGCCTTACAAGCATATGGCTTTAGTGGCTCGCCGCTGGTTGTCGGTACATCAAAGGAAAGGATCGCTATGCTCGTCGAGCCGCTCGAGTCATGCGGACGACGACAAGCCTGCAACTGAAGTGGATTCTCGCGAGTCAGAGCCTGTCAGACGAGCCACATCAGCCAGTGATGGAAACCTAGGCGAGCGAAAATTCGGTAGGAGGGGAGATAAATTTTCGGTAGATTTCGGTAGATTTTTACGGTGGAGTAATTTACCTATTTTTTGAAAAAAAGTCACATTATTGTATTATGTCATATATTTATCATGAAATTTAATTCGAACAGGATAAGTATTCCACAAAAGAGAAAAATTGATGTATGTGATTTTTCACGTTTGACATAAAATAACAATAAAATTAAATATAAATAAACTGCAATATAATTTTACGATCACATTGGTTTAAAGATATATTATGATTTTGCACCGGAATTGAATTAGAAATATTATAAATATCTGATAAATAACATCCTATAAAAACAAAATTCAAAATCTGATTCTCTGAGCCAAGAGATCCAAACCAGAGAATAACACATGTTACTCTGAGCTCTTTTTTCGAAATATCCCTTTGCTGGAATGTTTTTGACTTCCCTTCGAAATAGATACCTATGAAGGGTGAGGAGTATTTCGCAATTGTCGAAGTAATAAATTGCAAAAAAAGCAATAAACTATTCCGATTGTTTTCAAGGGAGCACCAAAATTATTCAGAAGAATAAAGAGAGGACCAAACATCTGGCTCTCAGATGCCGACATGAGTATTTTTAAGCCCAATAAGGGAAGAAACCGACAATATTTTATTGACGGCAATAAACCGTGAAAGATATTTACCTACTATCTGTACGAGTCCTTTTCTGTTCAAGTTGAAACCACTTCAAGAGGAATGGAAATGATTCTTTTATGGACCCACACCCTAATTTCCTAATTCAATCTTTGTTGAGAAAACTTCGCAAAGACTACAAAGGCGATACTAGAATTGCCTGAAAGCTTGAAAAAAAAATCAAAGCCTTAAGAATATGATTAATATAGTTCGATATTATTGATTGCGAAATTAATTTCAAATCTCCGAACGAATTGAATGATAATTTTCGGTAGAATTTCTTCCGTCATCGGTAGATCGGTAGAATTAATACCGAAAATTCGGTAGGGTTCCCATCACTGCATCAGCCTATTAGATAAGCCTAAAGACGGGCGACTCGGGCGAGCACCAGAAAGCCTAGTTGCACACACACCGATTTTGGACGGCCCGGAATAAAATCGGCCGATATTTTATCGGTAACAGTTGCTAGCACACTAACCGGATTTTTACCGTCCAAACGTTCACCCAACTAAAGTCGACTGAAATGGTCGGTAAAAAACATTGAACTCAAGAAAGAACTCATTCTTGAGTTCAATGGTAAACAATCGGTGCTTCTACAAACGTGCACTTAGTCACGTACGCCACTACATCCAGGTATTGCCGGTATTGGACGGTTGCTCACCGGCATTTTACCGTCACCGATCAGTGGTCGGCGTATGTGCAAGGTCCCGTTCCCACACGTGGTTCACTATTGGAATTTGGACGACCGATATAACATCGGTGTGTGTGCAACTAGGCTAAGAGCAGACATCAGAGTAGACCGGCCTTTTCTTTCTTTGGCACGAGCCTACCACGAGAAAGGATGAATGAACAATTCGCGATCACATGAACGTCATCTGCAAAGTAAATAAATTCAAGTCAATTCTTCTTTGGTAAGTTATCTTTTAAGCCGGTCACAAGTTAGTTAAGTTAGTCTTATGCCGGATCTAGACGTAAGTATCGCACTGAGAACTCTAATAGGTCTTCTAGGGGCTTATCACTAAAACCTACTTGCGGCCAATTGAATCGCAATGCAATTCGCTTCGAAAAAACAGAAGATCGTTTCCTCAGTAAAAATATCTGTTTCCAAATAATCTGAAAAATACTGTAACATTTTCTTCGCCTGATTGAGAATATTTATTTACACTTATACTAATACTTATAACTAACAAACTAACTATGTCACTACTATTTATTTCCACTAGTCCGTCGCTTGCACTATGAACTATACTGTACTGTATTGAACTACTACCTGCTCCTCCAGTCCTTCGCGATCGTTCTAGAAGGAAGCGGCCGCGGTCCATCCAGAAGGGAGCGGCCGCCAGGGCCGGACTGGTTACAATGCTAAAAATTACTACTTTCACAGCACCGGTAACTCTAGATCCGTTCACTTCAGCAAGATTATGTATAAAACCACTTTTTTGCGTAATTCAATGTAGATTATTGTCAAGGATTACAATGATAATTGTATTCAACCTCTTATTTTTCGAGATATTTGAGAAAAACTACGCTCAAAATGGATATGGGTATCCAATGTGTAGAACAATTTTAGTTTTAGTTCTAAGAAACTTCTGAACTAATTGCAACTAACAGCACATGATAACATGATATAATGTGATATAAATCCAAGAGAATATATCTGAAATCAGTTTTTAAAAAATATAGGATTGTTAGTTTTGGGTGTATATTTTTATTCCAGAGAGAGTTGATGAAACCACGGAATTTCTTCAAATATCAAAGAAATGTGCGACTTCAGACAATATTATTTCCTGGATAAGATTCACAGGTAGGAACTTCAAATATATCTACATATATCATATATGATCATACTTATGGGTGACTGTGGACGGAACTTTAATTTTATTCTTATCTATAATAAATTGTATCTATTGCTGAAAATATTACTCACTTTAATTCTTCATGTGAGATTATTCTCAGAAGTCGGCTTCAAATGGAGGCACATTTTTAAGTATTTCCCCGAATTTAACGTAAACTTGAATGCATTAAATTTTGTTGAGGTGAATGGAAAAACATAGCGGTTCTCAAGTCCGCAGCATCTGAAGTAGGTATATTTCCATATTGTGGAAGACCTAAGAAAATACTCTGATTGGCTAAGTCAGGTATGGAACTTCTCGTTCTCCAAACTCAAACAAGTTCTTTAGTCCTTTTAATATCCATTTAAAGGTTCGTTTGATCTCCATCTGCTGTTCGAGTAACGTCCTGTAAAATTTATATTAATTGTGATGAAATAAGTTTATTACTAATTTTAATATTCGATAAAAATAAAGATCTATTGGAAGACCAAGTGGATATCCATTTGACATCCATCCATTGTTTATTGATGGACATGTATTGGATATCCTCTGGATTCTGTGTTTATTGGATACTTTTTTTTCAGGAAAAACACACTGTTTCTTGGTTTACGACACGATATCATCCGTAAAGAAAGGTGACCAAATTAAATGCAAATATTTCGCATCGTCGTCAGAGATCACCTCAGAAACGAAACAAAACGAGAAATCGAAAACGAATAAGAAACCAGAAGAAAAAAAGAAAGATCCATATTTCATCGTGCCTGGCGAGATATTCTTCACAGATCCATCAATGGCAATATATGAACTTAAAGAACCGAACGAATTGCTGAGCGCAGGTTTTCTGTTCCTGTCTGTTGAAAATTTGATGACAAGGGAACAGAAATCTAGCCTCAATCCATTTATTGTTAAGATAAACAAGTTGGATCGTCTTCCAGTGGATATTCTGGAACAACACGGGTAAGCTTAGTAAAGCACCCTATTCAGCTGAAGGCACAAACAAGTTTTTGACCAACTATCGTCGTGAACAACTTTCAATTTAAGCTAGATTATTCTCCTTCTTTTTTCAACCCTGCATAATAGTTGGGGAGCCCAAGAAGGATATTCGAACGTGTCAGAATAAGGGGAGATAATTTGGACCCTGTAGAGTACCTCTACCGAAAATTAGACCTCTATACAGGCGGGTGTATTTGAAGGTGAGGCTTTTTCTTCAACAGAAGTTAGCACTGGTCAAAATGAAGCGTTTCACCAAAAATCTCCTACAAAAAACTTTCTTTCAACCACAAAGTTGAAAAATTGAATACTGAAAAAGATCCTAATACAACCTTAGACCGTTTGTTAGCTGAATTATCGCAAAGCGGTAGGAAAAAAGAGTCGAAGAATTTAATTTACTTAGTAGCGAAGCCTAGGAACAGCAAAGTCTGTACTTTGCAGCATATCTCCGATAAGTATATGAGAATTGGAAAGTAAAAAGGGATGGTGTGCCTCGGTAATCTGATTCAATATCTGTTGATAGGGACTCAGATCTGCTGAAAATTGAACTTGAAACAGATTACACGATTTTCACAACATGAGTTTTCAAACCACGACACGTGTTTCGCTATCACAATATCATCGTCAGATGGGTGAAGTTAAACTGAAATATTTGGTACCGAAACAGAAATATATAAACAAGCAGTTGAGTTGAGTCAAATTTTACTCCTAAGAACTCCTAAGAATTTGGAGGAGGAATAATAGTTCCGGAAACTATTCTTTTTTAAGTCATAATTATTTATAGTTTTTTACTTTCGTTCTTTCTCCTAGGTACACAGGAATATTCATTTCTTATGAGATTCCATCCTTGGTACAATATGATTCCCCTGTAAGACCTTTAAGTAGGACTATATATTTCAATGAAAGCCACGCTTGTCTCACGAAAGATTTGATAAGATATAAATATCTAGAATTTTTGAGAACCCAAAGAGTGAAAGTTCATGTGAGTATACTATGAATAATTATTAACTCTTAATTCTTTCACTTCATAATTAGTTTATACATTTTGTTCGTTGACGGCTGTTTTTCTCATAAATGCATTTTGCTCAAATAATAAGGATTTATTTCCAACAGGCAGCGCCCAATAACAGGAAATCTACAAAAACTATGAACTAAAACTAATATGCGAAAAAGTAACTTATAGACTAGAATTTAATTACTAAGAAGCATGAACAGTGGAACTAAAAAAAGTAAACAAGTAGCCAACAGAAAAAAATTTAAACTAATACTCATATCCATTATCACAAAAATTAATGAAAGTTTTACATATCGTGGAAACACTATAAAAGTGAATATCACAGAGATGCGAAACCTGATTGAATTTAGTACAAATCATATACACAGGTGACTGTAACAACATATTTGTTCTTGGTGTAGCAATGTTGAACATGCATGTGTGCGGATCTTGAACTTGAACGTCGTACATGAAATCCTATTCTAGCGAGTAGATCCGGACAGTCAACAGTACCATTCAAGAGTCCATGAAGGAACCTCAAACAAGCAACGCCCCTCCTGACATCAAGCTTAACTGCACCGAATTTCTCTAACAAAACATCATGATCAAAGCCTCGCATCGGATAAACACCCTCCTCCTTAAATATCAAGTACTTGAAAAACCTTCTCTGAACAGCCTCCATGTGATGTCTATGGCACTCGTATATTGGGTTCCACACAATGCATCCAAACTCCAGTTTGCTCCTCACAAATGCATTGAACAGCAAAATCATGGTTCCCGGGTCAGAAAAATATTTGCTATTACGCACGATGAATCCATACATTCTTGACGTCGTACTAAGTAAATGACTAATATGAGGAACAAATGTAAATCTTTGATCGAAGACAAGGCCAAGATCCCTTATTTCCGTTTTTCTGCTCAGAACGCTGCCATCAAGACTATAACTAAACAAGAGATAGTTCTTTTTCCTGGTGTACGTTACGACATTGCACTTAGCAATGCTCAATGGAAGCAGATTTCTGCCACACCAGATCAACAATGAGTTCAGGGCACGCTGTAGGCGAAGGCAGTCTTCAATAGAGCCTATCTCACAAAAGAATTTAAAATCATCGGCATAAGCCAATGATTAATCAGCTCACCAATATAGCTACCACCATTCCACCATGCCATCTCGCAATGCTGTCCTCACCATCAAGACCTTGGATCAGATCATTGACGAAAATAATGAACAGAAGTGGGCCTAGTTTGGAACCCTGGGATACAACAGATGTAGAGATATAAAGCACAGAGCAGCGTCCCTCCAGGTAGACAAACTGCTGACGACACGACAGATAGGACATAAAAAAATTTATTAGATCGTCGGAGAAGCCAAACTGAGGTCTCAACTTGTGTAGCAGAAGTTTATGATCAACCTTATCAAACGCCTTCTGAATGTCAGTGTATATAGTGTCCACCTGACCAGTTCTATCCAGAATCTCAGAAACATGCTGAGAGAAAACCGCCAGATTGGTAGTACACGATCTCTTTGACATGAAACCATGTTGTTCGTGCCCTATCAAGTGCCTCACAGCAGGATATATTTTCTGGTATAGTGCGATCTCGAAAAGCTTTGCAAAATTCGAAAGAAGAGAGATCGGCCTGTAATTTTTTAAATCAGTTGGGTCACCACCTTTCAACACCGGGACAACCTTCGCCATCTTCCAGCACGATGGGAACTTGCTATCTCTTAGAGCCATGTTGAATATATGCAACAGCGGGATCGATAGGACACCAATAGAATCCCTGACGAGGAAACTGGGAATACCATCAGGGCCTGCAGTCAATCGAGCAGATAGCTTTTTGGATGCCTCAATGAGAGACTCCTCAGAAATGAATTTTAGTGAGAGTGTATTCTCATAAATAGATTCACCCGAACAAGCACCCTCAGTATCTGAGGGCTGAACATAAGCACTCTTAAAATAACCAGCAAAGGCCTCAACTATTTCAGTAGCTCCCTCATATATCAAATCTCCATCTTTCATATAGCCAGGGACTCGTGAACTACATTTTTTGTTATGAATGAAGGACCAAAAGTCAGATGCATCACTCGAAATTTTCATCTCTGAATCTCGAAGGAACAATTTGTAATCCAGTGCAATTATGGCCTTCGATATAGCTCTTAGAACCCTATAGCGATCTAAGAGAGCCCTTGTTCTGAACTTTTTATATTGTTTATGGATTTTTTCTTTTTCAAGAATGCTATGTGTTGTATCTGAAGTGAACCAAGATGGAAATCTTTTTCGACGTTTACACTTGAATGGCACTGTCTGAGCGAATATTCCATTAAGAATCTCATAAAAGATTCCGCAGGCAGAATCAACATCATTAGTCTCCTCCAGAACACGTGACCAATCAGTTTCATAGATGTACTGGTACAAAATAGGAATATCAGTTTTCCTGAAATTGTACTCCTTGTTTATAAAGTTATGTGGTTCTAGATCAGGAAGGCTATGTGAAACACTTTGAAGAACAATGTGAAGAGGTGGATGATAAGAATCCACTACATCGAAGAGAGATGATTCCTCCTCTACACTACATATTACTGTAGAAAAAACGAGGTCTAAAAGTTTTCGACTGCAATTGAGCACGTAGTTGAACTGTTTCAATTTTAGAATATTCGAAAAAACATTCAGAGTAATGGACTTATTATCATTAATATCATGACTATAATATAATGGAGCATTAAAATCACCGAAGACTAACAAATCTCCACACAACATGCAATTCAATGATAACAGGTTATCAAAAAAGAATTCATATGTACAAATATCGACCCTCGGCGGGATATAAATCAGAACGATTACAATGGTTCGAGATCTTAAGTCTAGCTTACAAGCAATGACATCAATCGATGGAAAGAGCTGACGGAGGGAACCAAGATCAACAGGTCTGGAACGCAGGAACTCACGCACTGCCAGCAAAACACCACCACCAGTGGACGCACCAGTAGCTTCCAGGTTCCGATCACACCGAAACACGCAATAACCCGCAGGAATCAACTCCGACGACATCACATCACCACGCAACCAAGTTTCAGTTACACCGATAATGTCATAATCACTTCCCAGGACACCGCAAAAGAAATGATGGGTTCTAGAATTCAATCCCCTTGCATTCTGATAGTAGCAAGATAGACTGCTACTTGGTTTCCTCAGTTCACCACAATTGTTGGTTGACCCTTTATAGGAGGATCTATCGGCCGACGTTTCAGGAAAAAACGGTTGATAGTTACACCCTCAGGCCAGAATGCGGGCTCCATTAACTGAGACAGATATTGGGTAGGAATAGACAACTTGAAGGAGGAGTAAATATCGGGCTTCTTAGAATTCAGTCGTTCGCATACTGGATCTTGAATTTGGTCCCCAAGAAACTTCAGTACATCATCAGTAGTAGTAGAAGGGCTGAGTCGCGAAACATGAAGATGAGCCATAGACCTCTTCGGAGCACTGATCAAAGTTGAATTCTTTAGTGATCCTACTATCGGTATCCTCGTATTATCTCGGTTTCTCGGATTAGAAGTGGACGTTTTATTCCTGGACTTTGACTTACGCTTACTATCAACTAACTTCCATTCAGAAGTTTCGCCTGATATTTGCAATGTATCTGCCGAGTTTTTATTGTCTTCGCTCGCCTTTTCTGGTTCTTTATTTAGACCGCCTGTAGATGCATGGAGTCTATCATTGTTGTGCATATGTTCAACCACCTTATCAGCGGGGCGATTCCGCACATCCGCTGGAGACGTACGAATCCGGATATTACCTGGGGAATCTCGCACAGATGTTAACGGAGATAAGTGGGATTTCTTGTCATCAGATATTTTTTGTATTATTTCAATCAATGAATTTATTTGTTTACTCTGTGAAACTATAATATTCCTTAATTTGTCCATTTCGGAGTAAATGAATCAGTTGTAGCCAGGCTGTTTTCTTTTGGTTTTCCCATGATAACGAGCAAGACTTTCGTTTCGAATTATGAATATGTATAAGGCTTTGGTGGCAACAGTTGACCCAACACACTAACACAGTGAACTATTTCATTTTTGGGATTGTCATACATTCATGTCACACACCCAGTCATAATACGATCTAAAAAATTCTTTATTTGTTGCCTTGGAGTCAGTTGTTCTCAAGTGAAAAATTGCCTTTCGTACCTGTACCTATAGGTTTCAGTTCAAGAGACACCAAATTTCCTGGCTTTTGAATAATTTCCCTGGATTTCAATGCTAGGGAAACAAACAGCTTGTTGAGTCACTCTACATGATTCTGCAAGCATTCTTGCGTAACATCGATCTTAAGAGATCTTCCAATTCTTTGTCTTCGAATTTTGGCTGTCAATCAAGAGGCTTGTATTCAACGCCTGGTCTTGAAATGACGAAACCTTTCTCAACGTGATTTATAAGTTGGAACAGTCGACTTATTCAACACAGTAGAAAACAAGGTTTTTGTATGAAACTCAATATTTATGAACTGAATATAACTGAGAGATATTTGACCTCTCTGGAATCGCCAAAATCTAAATAACTAATTTTTGTGGAACAGCCAAACCATTTTCGTACACCGAACTATTTCGTACTCAAAATTGTACATACATAGTAACAAATATCTTAATTTTTCTTAAGATCAAGGGAATTCGGGAAGAAGAAAATCAAAATAAACCAGCACTGTTCGGCACAATGAAGCAAGATCAAAATTTCAGCAAGCGTCTACAGCCCAGAGAAGCGTTCGAATATCTGCGCAGGAAGGAAATGCACCCAAAAGTTCAAACTTTGGCCATTGCAACTTACGACTTGAGTTCTCTCCTGAAGGATATTTGGTTGTACAAAATGAAAGCTTCTTGTCATCATCCCAGTAACATGCTCCATGGAATAACAGGGGATAGTTCGATCACATTAGTCGATATCCTTACTATACCTGAAATAAATTTAGCAAATCTCGATATACCGAAGAATTCCAGCCCTTTACTAGACGGCATACTGGCTGCAGAACTGACTACATTAGATATGGAATTCTTTTTCGTTTCACCTCAGTTCGCGAACCGTCACCTTCAAAGTAATACCAGGACATATAAGCGATTTTTCATCACGTTTTACGATATTGGACAAGCTAAGCATCTTTTAGCATCGATCCTGCAACATAACCAAGAAATAATCGGTTTAAATGCCGTTGTTATAGATCCTGTTAACTTTTCGGATGACAAAGTGAAGGTTGAGCTCCATAAGAGAAAGATGTCGAAACAACAGAAAGTTTCCGATGAATCTTTGCAGGTGAATAGAGCCTTTTTTATTAAATTATTACAGCCTTGTGAAATGTTCGCAAATTTTGAAAATTGAATCGATAAAGTTTCAATGCCAAATTTTTTGTACGAGCACCCTATTCAAAAGGACTAAGGGCTTGTTCATATACAACTTTACTTACTTATGAAGACCAAAGAGAGGAACCAATTTAATTGGCAGATAGCGTTAACGTATTTGCCATCTTCTTATTATTAAATGGGTCCTAGTTCAGACAAGCTCTCCAGAAATCCAAACCAAAGCTTTGATCAGATGCACTGATAAACGAGCGATTGACTACTAGTTGGGGAGCCGACGATGCTGAATTGGGATTTACTCGAGCGTCGTGGAGGCCTAGTGGATTTTGAAGATTAGATGGTAGAAGGAAAAAAAGGTTCTATGATGTATGCACTTTAAGCGGTGGGGAAAGCGTTTGCAGGGTCTCAAAGATGTAAAAAAAAAATCGTCAGGTGTACATACTCGAGCGAGTCAGAAAGATACTGTATATGCCCATGTGTCTCTGATAATGAATTCATGTTTATCTGACAGTTTGCGCGGTGGGACTGGCCGTACAGAAGAGTTGAAAATGTCAAGATGAAAGTGTCAGATTTTTGGAGAATATGTTAATTGGACCTGAAGGAAGCTACTTTTCAAGGAACTGACAATTTGGACGTGACGCAAGGTCACAGCGGTGTAAAAAAAAATTGTACATACTCGAGCGTGTCAGATTTTCATACATTTGTTTATCTCGGTGTTGTAGACGTGTTGACCCATTGATCTGACACTAATCAGGAGGAGTTTTCTTAATCTGACACTTTGAAGATGATAAAAATGCTTTTTTCTCGAATATTTCCCTGCCTGTACCTCTAATCGTTTTTGTATCCATTATGAAAGTTTCAGATGATAACATTCTACACAACTTTTGTCTGAAGCAATTTTACGTACTTTTAACCGTTCTCGAGTTAGAGGGCGATTAGGGCGAGGAGCTTAGCCACACATGCGAAAGGCAAGGTCAATGTAGAATCCCAGTCTAATCTACTGTCAACATGACAAGGTATTTCTATGATGATAATTTCGAAATTAGTCTCATACTGAACCTTAAGAATGTACTATTTTCCAACGAGTGAATTTTCGCTTCAGCATGTATCGCTAAACACCTCGCATTAATCGCCATATATCTTAAAAACGTTTGAACGTAGAAGAAATTGCTTAGGACAAAATTTGTAGAAAATGTTATGCTCTACAACTTTTATTATGAATGCGACGAAACAGGTTTGAAGCCAAGGGGAGGATATAATTCAAAAAAACTGATTTTTGTGACCTTTATGGCCAATTTTTATTGTTTAGGCTTGCTTAAACTGTCAGATTATATTTTTTCCATTATTCTTGAATCATTAGTTACAAAATAAGAAAAAACGCCACCGCGCTCGAAAATGTACACGTACAGATTAAGAGAATATATACTTTTCAACATGTATAATTAACCGCATATATCTTAATCTGACACGCTCGAGTATGTACAATGATCGTTTTTTTTTACTATTCTGACAGGCTGTCCTAGACAATTCCCCCTATATACAGGTCAAATTTTTTATAGAGGTACTCTACATGGTCCAAAGTATGTCCCCTTATATATATTAATCTGACACGCTCGAGTAAATCTCGAATTTCCCTCTTCGGCTCCCCAACTATACGTCAGTACTGCCGCATAATTAGACAAGGCTCAAAGAATTCGAAATCTTCGGCGAAAGAATAGAAAATTTCGCTTTAGCGAAAAAAAATGTTTGTGGCTTTTCTCTCCCAATATTTGAAACTCAAGGATTATTAATACTAAAAATGGCTATTAGAAATGCTTACCTGCGCTTCGGATATCGTGAGAGTGATGAAAGATATAAAACCGAAGATAAAACCCATAAAAAGCTCGGGGATAATGCAAGCACATCCTTTATTCAATATTCATCTTCCAGAATAGACTTCAAGGCATGACTCATGATATCGATGATGTTATCACTGGCTTCATGATTGATAGTGGAACAGAAATATATATTTTCGTGGAAGGAATTTCACATGGCTATATTTTAGAGATATGGAATAAAATCCATAAAATCAATATCTCCGTTGCGAAAGTGTTGTTGAACTCAGAAACGGAATTTGGGGATAGGATATACAAAGAATTTATGTCTTTCGGTATCTATTCGATTACCTTGAAAATGCCACTCAAGGAAATATTTAAAAATCAAGATATTTATATCCAAGGTCTTATTCCTATACCCTGCTCTAAGGTAAGTGTATTCCTGAATAATTTACCGAAAATTAAAAAACCTTAAAATTTCGAATAATCATCTAATTTTTCCCTCCCACTTTTCACTATTTTCAGAATTGTCTTAAAAGTTTTGTATTACGCGAATGGGATTGGTATATGTATTATTGAACCAACAATACAACATCAATATAAAATGGCACTAACTTCGAAGTTATCGAGTTATTGAAAAAATGCGGGAAATTAATCAGTGTTATAATGAATAGTTCACCTTGTATACACATGAAATCCCAGAAATAACTGAAGAATTCGTCAAGAATAGTCATTATCTCTCACGTAATACACAATGTGAACAAAAAAGTATCGGTTACTCAGCAAGGAAGAACGCATAAATAAGAAGTGAAAACAATATTTATCAAAACCTAAAACGAAAGCAACTAGAATTTGTTAAGATAAAACTGATTGGTATTCGTAACAAATCGCTTCTCTATCGGGTATATCAGCCAGGTCCGGCAGATTCGAAACTGCTGTAATAATTTTGAAAGACTGAAGCGCCCATTTTTAGGGTATGCTCGTTTAAGCCTCAAATATACGTCCCCCGAACAAAATAATTCGATGTGTTTCAGGAAATTTTTCCAATCATTATGGAATAAGAAATATACGGGGTGACTTGTCTGAGATGAAACACACTGTATATATACATGTACTTGATCACTCAAAAGATATCTTGAGCACTCAAATCAATTGCATTGGATGCTGTGACACCGAATTTACAAGATGTTCATCTTCATCATCCGTAAAATTTTTCCATTGAGGACATCTTCAATCAACTTCACTACTAAAACACGACGACAGTAGAAGGTAGAAGTTCAAGCGCGGCAGTGTCTCTGCCGTCAACGACTCTCACTGACGCGGCGTCACTAACGCTATGTTCCAATGGTACTCTTAACAATTTCGTTATACTTCTACAGTTGCACTGTCGCGGCGTCACTGCCGCTATAGACGCCCGGCTCGAAAGTCCACCTTTAGCGGAGAACTATCTCCATACCTTGTTACGGCTAAAGATAGGTGTGAGCATAAACTTAAGATTAGCCGGCTAAACTTAGGTTTAGCTTCGAGGATCGGCTAAAGTTCGATAAAATATTCATCTGCGTCAGGGCATTTCATCTTTAGCCGGCTAATGTGCACATTACCCAAAACGGAACGGCTAAAAATGTATTCGATGGACATGCGGAGAGTTGAGTCTCAAGATTGGTCGGATGGGAGAGGATGAACGCACACGGCCACTTTTTTGTTTAAATTTTTAGAATTGAAATATGTAAAAGAGCATCGAATGTATTGGGGTTGTATTACATAACGCTCATGGGTTTTCAATTCAACATTTAACGAGTTATTTTTATCTGTTTAGGAGATTAATGCTCTTCAAACCGAGCCTAATTTGTGAAAAACCATAATATGAACCCTCAAGAAAATGAGATATTGGACATAGAAAATTTTTTCCGTAAACAAAAATATATTTCCCTACCATTCAATAATTGGGTTTATGGAAAAATTACGAAATAGGAACTATAGTTTCTAACGTAGCAATTTCTTTCCAACCAATTCTTTCGCAAAAAAAAACAAAAAAAAAACTATGAACATGAACATATAGTTGAAAACACTTTCTCTAGCTGATTTTGTTAAAAATTTCTTCCCGAGTCATTGAATATACGGGTTCCAAAATATGGCCTGTCGCCACCCTTGATGAATCATCCCGGGGGATACAAGTGCATTAATCGTAAAGCTTATCAGCCAAATCAAAGATTATACAGTTAACTCTATAATCTTTGAACCAAATAGTCCGGTTAATTACAAACAAGATTGGGTACTTCTACTTATATTTTTCTAGAAAATCTTTGGTATTTTGATAAAGAAGTTCGCGGCATCATTCTTGTCTTCATTATCTCCTTCTGCTCATTCAATTCCCCTCAAATTATGAATAATAACAAGATGAAAAATAATAATTAACACTACAGTTTTCCCTCACACTCAAAATAGCATGTCTCGAATTTTGTCATCAAGCGTTTAGATTTTTCGATTCGTCAATGAGAATTCATTGAGACACAGTTGAAACAAATATATGTTCATTCTCCAATTTCTCAACTGCTTAACAGAATGCTTTTCCGCTATTAAAATATGTGAAATTCGTACAAAAAATGCATTGCATTAATAGTTTGATTATACTCGTATTACTATTTCTTTACATTCTTTTAATTGCCGAAAATTTACGCCCCTCAAGCCTTCTACATGTTTAGCCGATGGGATGTGGTTACACTTAAGTTTAGCCGGTTAAAGATAGAAGAAACTAACATTAGCAAATACCCGAAGCTAAACCTAAGTTTAGCCGGCTAATCTTAAGTTTATGTTCACACCTATCTTTAGCCGTAACATATAGATATGTTTCGGCTAAAGATAGGTGTGAACGGTAAACTTAAGATTAGCCGGCTAAACTTAGGTTTAGCTTCGGGTATTTGCTAAGGTTAGTTTCTTCTATCTTTAGCCGGCTAAACTTAAGTGCCCATCGGCCAAAAATTGTAGAAGCTAATAGTAAAAAAGAAAAGTATTGGTAAGGCTTGAGGGGCTCAAATTTTCTGCAATCAAAAAAATGTAAAGAGATAGTAATAAAATCAAACTATTAATGCAATGCATTTTTCTATGAATTTCACACATATATTTGTTTCTACTGTGTCTCAACCATTTCTTATTAGCGAATCTAAAAACATACATCGCACTTTATTCAGTACGAAAGAACACTACTCATATTGCTGTATATTATCAAATCTGATTTTCACATGTTATTTTAATATTGATCCAGAAGCGAGTTTTGAATTTTCAGGAGTAAAATACATATACGTATTGCACATATTCAAAAGAATAAATAAAATGTAAAATATCGATTCATATACAGCGATGGCAATTAGACCGTTGGTTTATGAATTTATTAAAAATATCATTTCCCGATTGTCCATATCGAACATAACGTGAGGTGACGAAAAAAAATCAAGTATTCGAAAATTCTGGATATCTTGAATTTTAACAGCTTATCATCTAGAATATAAAAGCTCCTGTTGTTTGTGCAACCATTTTTTTATCCAGTATAAACCAAGTTGCTTTCAAAAATTCATTCTCCTCGTTTTCAGGCTTTGCAAAAATTGCAATTACTCCTACAAACAGAATCATTGAGTGAAATGCTAAGACAAGAGCTGTTTCCTGCAACCAATGAACTTACTAGTTTCAGTTTGGAATGTGGAGTTCCCCTGAGATTCTGCAAATGAGATGGTCGAATATTATGTTGAAATAAGAAAATATGTATTTTATTCCGATTTAAAATAATGTCATTGAATCAATAAAAATTATTTTATATATTTAAAACACAATGAATTCGAAATATACCCAGGCATTTATTTAATTAGTATTCACTGTGAATAAAACGAAGTTGACTTCTAGCAGAATGCAACATCACTCCACGAGTCCAGAAGATTTTTGTAATTCAGGAGGTTTTCTTAGATGTTTGGGGAGAAATTTATTACGTCCGGTACATCCCTCCGAGAAAAAAAGGCGTAGAGGCGATACTGATGAATCAGGTTTTAAATTGTATTTGACATGTGGCTTGACTCCAATAATAGTACCTACCTGAATTCGAAAGGAGGTATATCTAGACTAATCTAGAGATTTGATTTGATGTAGAAAATTTTGTGTAAAATGAGGAAATGTGGTCTTTCGATGAAAATATATACGGTTGTAGCCTTGTCTATCGTTCGAGAAAATGTATTGAATTCAAAATATATGTTCACTTTAGATACTTATTTGCAGATTAAACGCAAAAGGAACGACAAAATTTTCAAGAAATTTATAATTATTTGGGTTTTCACGTATCCCTGAAATTCAAACTAGATGAGCACTGAATGCTTTATTGAAAAAATATATACAACAGGATCAAAAATACAAATAGCTCACTACAGAAAACAATGGAGTGCAAAATATATTAATAATATTATAAAATATGAATTCAAAATTTATACATATGCATCAGAAAATCTTTATAAATATTCATTATCATGAATTTACCTACAGTAGACTGCCATCAGCTCTTGAATGATAAATCCCAAAAATAGAATAACTTGCTTCAATCGCATTCTCAAACATACACTGGCAGTGCGGAAACATGATACATACTCGCTTTCTCACATTGGTAAATTTTTAAAGCATCAAACATCGATTGGTTTGTAACCTTAACTGGATACATCAGCTCTTATACATTTAGAAAGTCAACTTACAATTGTATTCCTAACTCCAGTAGCTAATACATAAACGATTTATGTAGGTACATTTATCTTTGGTAGTCTTACTTATACATTTATATTGAATATCTATTATATTCTTAATTTATATTCTTTTTTTTCGGAGTGAATGAATCATCTTTTTAGGAATTTTCCGAACGAAAAACCTTGGTTGTTATTTCATTTATAGTACACTAAATGGTTTTTCACATCAATCAAGCGCAAATTGATATCAAACATCGTCGTCAACTTGAAGATAGTAGGACATTTTTTACTTTCAATTTTAACCTTCAACTAGAGGGTATTCGGAAATATTTGACTTTTCTTCGAACCAATTTATGAAGATAATATTATTGTATGAATTCAGTCGAGTTAGAGGCAAGCATAAGTTTTACAAAAGTGCTCTGATAAGGTAGTATTGAAATAAACACAAAATTCACGATGAATCGAACTGAAATTGCGATAATAATATACGATCTCTCTTTTACTAGTTCTCTTTGAGAATTCGCAGATAATCTTTCACTTAGCAAATTGAATTAAACAAAAATAAGCTATTCAATATACATTTCGAATCACAACTCATGATAGATATTTGCGAAAGGCATCAGATCAGGTAGAGTAGGAATGTCAGATCTACACTTAAAAAGAAATATTTTTCACGGAAAATTGAATTATGAAAATATTTATCGCAAAATATAAGGGAATAAATGGTTCAGAATACAGAATACTTGGTATTCATATTCTTTTGTCGTCCATAAATAATATATAAAATTCATGAACAGAACATATTTCCAATATTTACAAGGCGATGTAGTTTATAACCTAATTAATGATACAAAACAAGACTATTAACTCACAAAATAGAACTAATAGTTAATTTCATAATTCACACCATTCTTATATTGTCCATCATAAGCTCCTTCTATACTTTTCGAACCAAAATCAAAATTCCCTTATATCAAACATGTTGTAAGTGTTAGCAGGAGAAGGTGGCTAGTTATCCATAACATTGATGCTCCACTGATATGAACATCCGATTCTTGAAGAAGTGGCATATCTATGATATGGATTATTCCATTGGTGCACTCAATATCTGGACGATAGACAGGAATTCTTTCACCATTCCAATGTATTGTGAAGGCTGGGAATTAAAGTGAAGAACTTAACATCCTATGATCTTTTGAAATTGTAAGAAATGTTCACGAAAGTACAAGCTATGGCAATAACCTCTTCTTAATAAATACTCTCAAGATTAATATAATTTTATGATCTTTGATTATAGTAATTTCAGAGTAGGCAATTTATTTTACATTGTATATCTTTGGTTAGACAAAATGAAAAAGTGAAACATCAATATGATAGTACCTATGTTTTTCTCACAGGCTATTCAAGTATCAGAAAAACTATCGAAAATAGACATGGAAAGGTATTGCAGAAAAACCTTCAAAAATATTTGAATTCTTCAAATTTGACTGGTTATCAAATTCTCAGGGATATTGTTCAAGAAAAATTTGGTTGTTTCTGTAAAGGGCTGAAGTTTCGTAAACCCAGTCGAATCTTCCCAACGATTCTTTTTTACAGTTTTTCCGAAATAACTATCTAAGTCTGTGCTTGATACTTTTTCGGATAGCATATCTCGGTGAAAAATACTATCGAATTCATGAATCACTTTCAAATTTTGTTCAATGAATAAGTTAAAATCCATGCAGGGACTAGCTTACGTGAAAAACACTCCGTATAAGGAATGCATCTTCGCAAATTCTCCTAGAGGAATTACAGTAGAATTATGTACTGCCAATAGAGTTTGTGCTTATACTTCATCGTATCATTGAGTATTAAACCCCTTTAATACTCAATGATATCGAATTATCGAATAGCGTATGGACAAATAGAAAGCGTGAGCGTGACATGAAAATGTTGTTTCTGAAATTCCGTTTACAAAGCTTTTATAGGGAAAATCTGAAGAATAGAGCATATACAGGGTGCTTACTTAAGATGCAAAAAATGCAGGAGGTGATTTTTTGCCCGAAAACATTTATATGTTGCGAAGAAATATGGGATAAAATAGGCACTTCTTCTATGGTATGGGGTGTCATAATTGGGAACGCTTTCGTGGATAATGGTCTGAGATATTTCGTTAAAATTTTTATTTCAGTTAATTTTTAAGTGGGGGGATAAACCCCGAAAACAACACTCAAACAGACGGTAGGCAGATAGACTTATTACTTATTGTTTAGAATAGTGAAGTACCTGCCCTTTGAATTTTATCATCGAAAAAGTGTGAAAAACACCCATTATCACCCCATATCTCAGAATGGGTTGTATATTTGATTCGACCAATGTTTCTTCATCTTCACACAAGGTTTTCGGATGAGGAATTATCTCCTGTATTTTTGACGTTAGTTAAGCCCTTTTGGAGCATATAGTACACAAGACTCCTCAATGGAGGAGGTATCATCATGTCATATGCTTGGAATCCAATTGGCTTATAGGCTATATTGAACTTGGAACATAGATATATGGAATGGCCTTTGCAGTATTATGAACAACGCATTTGTTGTATGCGTATGCGCCTTTTCATTAAACGTTCATAAAGGACGTTTAAGCATAAAATCTCTATGGAAAAAAGACGTTTAAAGAATAAATCTCATTTACCTAATTAAACTGTGCATACGGTCAAAAGACCGTGGCGTTATATGTTACAATCCTTTCGCATTGAAAATTGTAAATTGTAAAATATGTAACAACAATGACCGAGTCAACTTTCTCAATTTTGATTGGTGACACTAAACAACTATCTCACACCATCAGTCTTTGAACAACAACAATATTTTCCATTCCATGTATTTATGTTCCAAGATATTGGACGAATGAAGAAGATAGTCTTAAAAAACCTTCTTAGGAGTTTTTCCTTTACTTGACGACGAATTTTTTCGAATGCACGTTATATATTGATGAAAATAATAATATTGGGAATTTCACTAATATAAAATAAATTTTATTTAATATATACCTATCAAATTGGTGTCCTTACATTTAAAAGCAGCCTAGTGAATAATGTGAATACAATAATATAAATTTGAAGAGTGATCTACGACTTATTTTGTGCTGTGCGAGTGCTCATTTCATTCAGATGAAAACTTCGACTTTAGAATAGAATTTCAATAGAAGATAGTTGAATTCCGCAGAAGGGAAAAAACAGGTTAAAAGCATCTGTATCTCTGGATCTGAATAGGGTGACGACAAAGTTCCTCTTTGCATCGAGGTTAAAATTAGGCCACCGGACATTCTCATGTCAAGGTGCTAGCTGCAATATGTAAACTAGACACTCATGTCTTTTGACGAGGATTATATGGATGCTTTTGTTTCTGTTTTTTCAATCGATACAGTGTACTTATCTCAGCCTTGAATGATATATTGTTCAGCTTTCTAATGGTATGATGAGGATGATATTCAAGTTATCTCTGAGTCAGCTCTGAGGTTCAGGATATATAAACTATATTTCTCAGAAACAAACAAGAAGTTAAGAAATATCGATATTTGGAAAGACTTTGAACTCACAAAAGAACATTTTTTGTAATCTGATAGGAATGAGTGTAATTTCAAACAAATATCAAACTATCAAATATTCTATATTTCAAGACTAGTTATTAAAAACATATAGATTCTATTTTACGAATCGAAGTTTCAGTGAATTCATGTGCAAGTCCATGGATACAATAGATCCAAATTGACGACTTACTTGGATCTGCAGGTTTACCGTTACGAGAATCTAATTCTTCGAAAGAAATGAAAGAAAAAGAATTAAATAAAGAATTATTTCTGCGAATAATACTCACCAGTGGCTTGGCCCACGTACTTCTCTTCAACGTACAAACGTAGGGATCCACCTCTGATTGTCCTCAGTTCAATGTCCTTTCTGAATTTGTTCTGTTGGCTGCTATTGTCGCTCAATTGCTTGATACGTTCCATAGTGTAAACTTCATCATCAGTTGCAACTAGATGACGTTCAAGAATATTGTTTGACTGAAAAAAAAAATGGTATCGGAATGTTTTACTACCTAAACCTGTGTAATATGAATTCAAATGGCGATTCCTTGTCGAAAAATAGTTTTGATTTTTCATATTCCTATTTTTTTTTCCAGGAGTCAATGCTTTGAGATGCATCTCCCTAAAAACTGCACTTGAAAAGCAATTTTTAACTTTTTTCTTGAAAACTGATTTTTCAGAGAAGGAGATGCAGAAAGTTTTGCTGGTGTTTCCCTATTATTGCAAGGGGTGGAGAAACCACCACTAAAATTTGTTCCGCAAAAAACTTTTTCCTTGTTCATGTTGCACCATTAAAAATTGATCTTTAAAGCCCGTTTGCAACAAATAAGGTCTCTTGTAGTTAAGTGTAGCTAAGTGTAACGTTCTTGGAGAAAAAGAACTTAGAAGTGCGGAAAGTGATAATTTCCCGCACGCGAATGGAAGTTCGGGCAAGCATTTAGGTAACACACTTTACGCATGGGTTGGGAACATCTTTTTTCTACAACGTTTGTTTCCTCATTTTCCTTCACCCATTGCAGTTTCCAAAGCGTCCCTTATTCATGCACTTGTGCGGGAAAAATCACTTTCCGCCAATAAAATGAATAGCCTAGGAGCGCCATAAAACAGTTATTTGTGAACCTGTTGGGAAAAAGCATTACTTTTCGTAATGAGAGCACGAAAAATATTGTGTCGAAACAGGGGCTGCTAAAAAAAAATATGAAAGACCCATATTATTTTTGACAAAGAATCACCCTCTAAATTTTTTCCCAACTATTCACCTTGTAGATTTTTTTCTCAACAGGCTAGCAGACTCAGAATAAATCTCAATTTGTGTTGAGAATAACAAATTGTATCCATAAAGGAAGTCTGAATAAGGAAACTAATGAATATCACCGTTTTACTTTCGAAGAAATTCAATTTAAATGATACTTAATATACATATTTACATTAGTGAAGCGGAAGTATACTTACATGATAAGCATAGTCGGGCATCAGAAGAACCTTCGTGGTGGATGGAAATTTAATACTGGCTTCTTTCCATGCAAAATCTCTGGGTACAAAGAAAGTATATCTCTTATTCGTGTCATTCAAGTAATTGTTGAATCCACGTCGCAGTCCCAGTTGGTATGTTATACTGAAAAATGAAGATATGACATATAGAGACGAGACGTTACAAAAATTATTTCATTCTCTCTAATACGTTCCCGATCCTGAGTGTGGAAAATATAGGATTTTCTCCAAGATAAAAATATTCCTTAGCTTGTGAAGAGAAGTCAACGCATTCTTCAGGTTTCAGGTTGAATTTTTTTTCATTGAGAAAAATCAAGCACCACAAGTGCGGGTATCAGAATGATTGTTCTTTTCGACTATATTATTCTTGCCGCTAGTTATTCACACTTTTTTGAATATTTTTTATCGAAGAAATTTATAATCGTTTGTTCAAATGTAGGTATAGGTACTATAAATTGAAATGGAAATTCAATATTTTCTCACTTCAACTGTGGGTCCTTCTCCAATTTGTCCAATATATTCGAATAAGGTATACCAAGCACCCTATCTATAACGTGGATGATACCATTTGTAGCTGCCAGATCAGCCTGTAATACAGTAGCATTGACACCACCTCCTTCTACAGTTACGGTTCTGTTGTTGCCCACAGTGTTCACGTTGAAATAGAGATTTTGCTGTTTGTTGAGTGTCGGAGATTGGAAGCTCTGAAAAATATCATTCTAATATTCGCTGAGATTATCACAAGTGTTAACTAAGCAGTCTAATAGGCGTTCTTTGGAAAGATTCTCTGGAAACGGTCATCAAATCTAGAAAAAGATGCTGGCTCTCCATGAATGATTTACACTTTTGTTAAATAAATCTGAACTCATTTTGGTTAATTTTGAAATTTGTTGTTTATTCCAGTGTAGTGGATTTGTAAAACAGAGTCAATAATTCTGGTGTGTTTGAGTGAGCTTAGATCACAGATTACCCCTTTGCGTCTAAAGTCCTAACAAACGAAAGCATTTACCATATTTCTACAGGAGAACGTTAAACATGCTCAGTGCTCAATAAGATAAATTAACTATATATATTACCAGGTACATCTGTGACGTAGCTTCACTCCCCTAAATATTTACATCAAAATGAGCCTGCTTGTGTGCCACAATAGACCGCATTGGTCGAGGTGGCAGAGAAGAGATGAATTTTTTTGTGATATATGTAAACTAATCGAAGTCCGGCTGTTCATCAAGCATCTAAGCTGAGTAACTTGGATAAAATTTACGCAAAATCTACCTCCTTTAGAAAACGAAAATGTGTTGAGGTAGTTGCGGATAGAGTATTATGTATTTTATATGTAAAATCTGGTGAATGATCCCAAATGAGTCCAGAAGTATCAAATGTACTTGGAATGGATAGGTCAGTCAATCAGAAATCATCAATTAAGTTCACATTAGCCATCTGCAGAATTCAAAAAATACAGAAAGCCGAGAATCGTTGAAGTGATCTTCAGGCTTTTGGCCATTTACCTAATCAATATTCACATTCACATATTATTTTATAAAGTTGAATACTTCTCAGTTGATGGCGCTTCATCGGATCCAGTTCTAACATCCCCAATGAGTAAGTATATATTTATTCATGAACGTCAGTAAATTTTTCGAAAATATGAACAACTGACTCTTTCAATTAAATTTACCGACCATTTTCTCTTCAATTTCTCAAATAATTGGTCCATAAAAAGCGCCAAAAAGATCTCGAACGTTTTCTAAACAGACCATTTTTTTGAAAAATGATGAGTGCAAATTTTTTTTTCGGCTGAATTTTTTTAAACACTCGTAATTTTTCCCTATTTTTCTTTTACAACAGCCTGTTTGCAACCTGGATATATAGGTTGTTTTGATGTTTCCGATCAAAATCAAACATGTTATACCAATATATTATAGATATTGTGGATATAATTTTAAATGAACTTCAATCAAGCACTTTATTAGATGCTAGCTAGGGTAAATATGTATTTCATTTTATTGCATGTGAACTCAATGGTGACCTGTTAATTGTATACCTTTCCAACTCACTGCTCCTAAAAAAGAATCCATATTGTCCAGAATACTATCTAGTTTCATATCAATATTTCGAACTTGTAAAATTTGTGCTTAACTTTCTAATAAATACTTCGTTATGCAACTATCTATTGAAATGCTTCATTTGAACCATTGACACTCACCGACCTCTTTCTCAGAGAACGCTTATGGAAATTAAGAAGAAGATTAAGAAATATCAGTGTTATATGGAAGAAGCCATTGTTGTGATACTGAGCGTTTCAATAAATACGTGTAAAGTTTACTGCATGAACTTCGGATAAGACCCATTTGTTTTATTCTACTGCTAAATACTGAAGATATTCCTAACGATATAAAAATGAATTTTTTGGAACAGTAAAAAAAATCCAAACATGACAAAGAGAATTCAAAAACTCACTAAATCCTGAGAGGTCTATTGTTTGTTTGCTCATTATAATGATGCTCTGCTAGATTAATACATGACTAAAAAATGAAAAAATGTTTACGTGATGAAAAAATATGCACTTTCAAAAATATAGTAAATGTTTTTGAAACTGTAACTTTTAGTAATAAATTAATTTCGATAATATATCTCTGCAATCCAGAACGAAAATCAAAACTCGCGTTTCAAATAATTTCCAGTTCATTTTTTGTGATTTATCAATTCAATTTTTAATTGGATTGGGTCATTTGAATTATATTGTCGACTTATCTTCAATTTCGGTTGTAGAGCTTGTAAAGGATTGAAAATATCGATGATCCACCCTCGAGTGAAATTTGCATTATTTAAAATTCTCAAGGTATTCCGGGAAAAAAAAATTTAAAATTCCTTCAGAAATCATTAGCAGTGGTTCAAGTTCTGATGAGGTGATAGTGAATGATGAGATGCCAATTATAAAAAAAATATTGGACTTACCCTGCCTTGTGCATTCTTCAGTATTTTATCAACGTAAATCTTATCATCCACAACCAAATGGAGGTTAAGAATTTCCCTGAATCTGGCCGGATCCCTCATTAATTTCTTGAGAGTCAAGTCGTTAATCCATGCTGTACTACAAGGAGCGAACAATGTTATTTGTCCGTCATGGTTCAGTCTATCGAAGAATTCTTGTCCAAAAGCTGTCTCATTGATGGCGTTCACAAATGAACTCAGAAGACCCCATTGGTGTTCCTATTGAATGAACAGAGTATTTTAAATTTTGAAATAGTGAACAGGGTGGATGTATTGAAAATTCCATGTAAAAAAAGCAAGCATAACAGAAATACTTATTTAACAAGGACATGCACTACTAAGCGATTATTTCAAACATACAACACAGCAATACATAGTATGTGGTGCTATTAAAAAGGGGAAAATAGTATAGGAGTCATGTGAATTTTCTTCGTTTCAAATTGCTCGATTCCATGAAGTATGAATACATCTGCTATGATTTCCGCTGCCTTTTGCTACTATTTTCATCATAACATCAAAAATTAAATGCGTTTTGGACTTACTTTTACTGTTTTCAAACATAACTAGATAGGTACTCATATATTAACATCTTGTTTCTTTAAAAAAAATTCTACTCCAATCAGATCTAAAATAATTTGAGACTGCTTATTTGAGACCTCAGGAATAAGAAACTATATAGTTATTTCGAAAAGTAACGATGGATAAATTCATTAATTCTGAAACTGAGAGTTCTTTGAAAAAATCCTCTGACACGTCGATATTGCTTTGAACAAAGGTACTTTTTGATATACAACCCATATTTTTGATTTACTGAATTTATTTCAAGTTACAGATTCTCAATGTAACTTCCACAAAAATTTGGTTGCAATGTCTGGGCCCAAAAAAGATTTCGTGTAGGACACGGGGACATAACCTGTGTCAATTTTCAAAAAAACATGCCATATTTTCTTCACTCTACCCGATTTTTATCAATTGCCAAAGTACAATAACTAATGAAACCTCAACTAATGAAATATCAATTTCTCGAGATAAAAATATTTGTAAGTTACACCCCTGTGACAAAAAATCAATATCACTTGTGCAGTATTGATACCATGCATAATAGAATAAACAGACAATCGAAGAAGTTCTTTTCGATATTTCACATTTCAAACTGAATTCTGGAACACAGTGCTATACAATTACACAATTATGTAGGTGTGTTATGGACAAACATTGAGATCCCCAGAAAATTCAAAAAAACTTGAAGTGTTGTGTCATGGTTGAGAGGTGCTAGTCCATGCTGTTCAAAACTACATTTCAACTCAATATTACCTTATATGTCTTAAGTTTCCAGTTAAAAAAAAATCGAGATTAGAAATGTGGATTGAATAAAAAATTTTGTGTATAAAATTTCTGTCAATATTCAGCAATTGGAATTTTATATAATATACATACACAGATAACAATACCGATAAGTTATTCGTCCTATTGTCTCACAGATTCAATATGTTACTTTCATAAAAGAAAAATAATGATTTCATAAATGTACAGATGTGCAAAATGTAAGGTCTCGAAGGGAGTGGAATATAAAACAAATTGTATTTCATTCTAAAGAGGAATAACAGAAAAAAAGAAGTTGAAAAGAAAGAATTGAAGAAAACTTTTTTACATTTGAAATATGCCTTTTTTACGAAAAAACCCGTTCTGAATGGTTCAATGTTTGAATCTAGATCAACCTGTAGAAGACTGCGTGTTGGTTTAATAAAGAAATATAGAAGAACTGACTCAAACTCAAAAGATTTTGCATGCTTGTACAAATTCAAAACCAGAGCGGGATATTTCCAGACATAGTTATGATAATTCTCTTCGGAATATTCCTTTCCAATCAACAAATTCAACAAAAAAGTAGAGACTTCTAAGCACCAAGCGCTTGGCTACCAGTTATCGATGACGCATGTAAAACCGATGCGAATTGAAGGTTAGATAAAATTTCAGAGCGAAATTCCTCTGTAGATATCAAATGAAGTTGTGGGCGAAATGTTAGGTGGAATACTACGTGACAAAAGAGCCCTAAAGTTTCGAATATTCATGCCATACCCAGTAGTGAAAGACTTCAGCAATTAAATAAATCCAGTTTCATTTTAACACATTTCACCTATTCTGCTGTACAAGTATCTAACACATCGCTTGTATGCAATGGAATCTGAAGTATATTTAATAGGATTTCATTAAACTGCCGTCTCATTGGATAAGAATTGGACTATACGTTTCAGACATTGAAAATGCCCGAGGCATTCGCCATTTTGCACCCGAGTAGTAATAAATTTATATCACGAAAATGCAGGAAAGAGTGTGTTCGTTCAGAGACAAGGGAAATTCATTAACGCCAAGAACTGTTCTAACTCAGGTTGGGCACGTAGTCGGATATCAAAGCCGATGCCGAACCTTGCAATTTATGGCTTCTTTAGGGGTCAGTTTGTGTTTTGGGGAACATTGATCTCTTGTTAGGGGAATACTGGAGATGTTCGACGATTACTCACAAAAAGTTCTCATATCACCCTTATATCCCTGATTAGACAACATTCTACAAGTTTTCGTGAGGTATGTCAGTAGAAGTTATAAGCTATGGTTCGAAGATTTGAAAGGGAATCAATTTGGGAACTTTGTATTTGAATTTGTTGTCTATAACACATAAACTGAAGTTGGTATCTGGGTGGTTAATTCGAATATTACCTTTGTGTAGTGGTGCAATGATGAATTTCTGAAGCTTAGATATTCCTATCGATGGTCAAAATGCAAATATTCTGAGCATAATTAGTATCGAAGTGTTTCAAAGTTATAATATATGAATTATAATGAATTGAATATAATGAATGATGAGATATGAACTATTGAGGAGATTAGAATTTATGTATTATCTTTCATTTTAGATATTCTCATTCCAAAGGGATGAAATTTTTTAGTATACTACGATACTTTCAGCGGTGAGCTTTTATTTATACTATTTTTTGCCTTCAGTATTATATTTTTCTTCTAGTTCATGGAGAGTTTTGGAAATTCTCTAACTATACTAAATACTAAAGATCATGAATGATTTGAATTCGTTAGTTATACACAGTTTCATAAGTAGATATATACAGCAAACTACATCGAAGCACTCCACAAAAACTATATTAACTTCAGCTTTAGCAAACTAAAAATATTATGAAAACGAAATATTTTTCTACTTTCATCGTACTTCAATAAATAAACGTACGTTTGGAGGTGGAATATCTTCAAATAATAACTGTTCTTCCTTTTTGATACCAACGTTGCAAATATAGTCCATTTGTTCCTAATGAAAATTCGCAAGTTAGTAACCCATTGGAGATTATTAAATGACTAAGTATACCTACTATGAAGTTCGATATTTCAACAGCTGAAATTATTGCTGAATATCAAAATAAAATTTCGAACACATTAATTAGGTATCACCTTCGACTACAGGACGATTCATTATTAATTACTCTCGTTTTTTGTGGCTCCTTTGTAGGAAAAAAGAGAAAACGATATCAGATCTGTATAAGGATATTTCAAGCCAAGTCCCTCAACTATATTTATGGAGTTTCTTACATCTCGAATGTCAAGTAGTATATGATTATAGATTATTATTATCATACCACTATATTTAGAATAAATAAAAATTAATAAATACATTCAAAATTTTGTGTATGAAAACTCAAGTGTTGGCTAAAATACTACCTACATATCAAATGTGAACAAATTATGATCACTCTACTATAATTATATAAATTGAATTGTTTCGGACAAAAAAAAAAAAATTTTTTCGTATATCTCGTATATCGCTTTACCTGGATGTAAGTATCTTTCTGTGTTATACAATACAATTGAATTCATTTAAGAGATAGTGGTGGAGACGTTACCTTGTGTAGTGCTAGTTCGACAGGACAATTAATAGATTTGTAGTGTTCGAAGTGAAAGTATAGTGTTGTGGTGAAAATGGGAGAAAACTTTACTTACCAACAAAAGTTCTTTCACAGAATTGTCGACTATCATCAAGGGTCTTTGAATTAGATGAACAACTCCATTCTTAACTGGAATATTGGCTTTGACGATTTCAGCTAAGACAATACCTTGTGTGTGTTTGCCATCCCCAAGTATTGTATGACTTTTAACATAATCTGAAAGTACATGACTGTTTGTTTTTTGTGGAAACGCACATACTGCCAAATAATATTTTTTCTATACAGAGTTTATTTTTGAATCCAAAACTATCAAGATTTTTATGTGAAGTCAACCATGTCGAAATACAATGACATGTACCTCACCAACACTTGTGAGCCCCCAGCAGTGCTGTCTAAGTCATCTGATCCGAAATGCCCTATTGCGGTTTTAAATACGCCGATGATATCAGAAAATTATTCGCATGTGACAAACAATCCAAGAGGATGGCGCACAATTCGTGTCACCGAAAGAAAATGAAACGATCAGAAAGAGACTTATATATGTTAGACAAAAGTTTCACAGGAAATTGGCACCAAACCCTAATACTGTTCTTCTGAATTTTAATGTTGATAACAAGTTTTCTGCAGATGCAAAAAACTGGGTTATAATAATAATAATCATCTCGATGTGCTTTATGTGAATCTGGGGATTCCATAATGTGACTTCATATCTCATAATAGCTATATTTGCTCGCAATCAAAATCTTATGGCTGTCGTTAGGAAACCATTTATAATTTATACTCACGGATTACTCTCTTGTCTCTTTCTTCTTGAGTGAAAGAAATGGTAACCCTGAGGTTATTGTCACCGTTCGCTAGTGTTTGGAAAGGAACTCCTTTCTTCGTAGGTGCAGTGAACAAGACCTGTTTAGGAATAACATGACCATCTATAACCTTTCCATCGATGGCTGCAGCTCGGCCTCCCTGTGGAAAACATTTATAATTTCATTACACAAGCTCTGATGATGTGCTATTTAAATTATGCAGGGTGTCAGATTTTTGGAAGCCTCTTTTAAATTAAGTATAATCAGATCAATTCAGGTCAATATACTGGTCAGGAAAGAAGCACAAACTGCTTTTGTTGGCCCGGAACCTTTGTGGTATAAATGACAACAAGGAAGAATTTCAGGAGAAGGAAAAATAATTACTCTGGAGGAATCTCCCTAGACTGGAGCATTCCATAACTTTAACACTGCAAGATCTAAGAAGTAGGTTTCTGGAAAGGTCCGATACTAAGATGCTGAGCAGGAATATGTTATACCTTACAGGTTTCCTTACAAGAAGTTGTCACCTTAGGAAGCAAATAATGAGAATGGGTCTGACAGAAACTGACGAGTGCAGATTCTGTGGGCAGATCACCTGGTGACAGAATGTTTCAACATTACTGGCTAACCCAAAAAAAGCTTTTGACAAGAAACTTACAGAAGCTAGGAGGTAATCTCTTAAGGCCCAGATACTGTAGTTCATTAGAACCCTAACTGGACGACATAGCGGTGAAAACCGCTCGGATGGTGGGCCTAATAGGTCTTAAGATCCCAGTGCAACACCTTTTAAAATCTACAATAGAGGGGGGTTGAGGTAGTGAAAGGCTCTATATACCAAAACAATTTTCAAGGAACCTAACGTCTAACCTGCGTGGATCATGATTTTGTTTTTTGCTCTCCAGTTTGGCGTCGACCCATTTTTTTCGGACCCACTCTGTGAGTTAGCCTTTTCTTACCTTAAATCCTTCATCTACTGGAATGAAAAATGTATGTCCGCCTTCGGTTTTGAAAATATCTTCCTTGTTCGTTGCTTGAACTCTCTGTCGGTAGGACCTGAAAAATTCAACGAATGTCTTTACCTTTTACTGTGTCAACGACTTCAGGACTTCAGTAATTGGAAAACTTTCAAAATTCTTAGGTATTTATTGGAAAGTGCAGAGTTCCATAACGTACACAGAAGATTAATTGGAAGGGAAGAAAGCCTCTGAGCATTTGAAGTTCAATATTTCCGTTTCGATTGACAGAGAACCATCAAAGAGAAAATATAAAAGGGCCTTCACGCAACGGTTTTATTCACCTAGTTAACTTTTGTTCTGGATATTCTTTATGATTCATTCTGAAACCCACAATTTGTATTGAAGATACATAATGGTTACATTTTTATCCTGTGATTCAAGTTCAACTCGAATGAATTATTGGTGAAAAAACATCGTTCATAACATTTACTCTTTCCACGAATCTGCTTTTTCTCGTGCAAATTTGAAAACGAAATTTTTGCGTGGATAAGGATAGTAAATATGATGTTGTCCGGTTCCCCACTTATTCAAAAAAATGAGACACCTCACCTTGAAGAATAATTCTAATTCGATAAAACTGAATGGAGAAAGGAGTTTCTTTCAGAATAAAATTAATTATTTATTGTTTTATGAATGAAGTATTAAAGGTTCAGTTATTTTTAGCTGCTCAGGATTGCAATCACACGTCATTTTTGGACTAGGATAACAAATATGAAATATTAACTGTGCACATAAAATAAGCTAGAAATATGATAGATACATTGATCTATAGTTATATATAGTTATATATAGCATTATAAGCAACGAAGATATAAATGTTTGATATCCATATATCCATATATTGAGAATGAGTGGACCGATTTTGATGAAATTTTGTGGGTTCGATAACTTCCAATACCCCTTTCAGAAGAGTACTCAGATAATGGAGATTAATCTTTCAGAAATTAAAATCTATATTTTCTGAATAAGTTGAAAATACTTTTGTTTTCGGGATAAAACAATTTTCATTTCGAATGGCGCGCACTTGTTCCAAAGATAAACAAACGGCTTGTCATTTTTTGAGACTACGGTCCTGTTTTCAAGTATTCATGTGAAATTTTTGGTGGCACCTACTGGAGTTTTGAATTTCAAATGCCCTCTTTCCAACTAAGAACAGAATTATATGATTTTTATCAACATCAGTTGTTTAACCACGACACGTGTTTCGCTATAACAATAGCATCTTCAGGTGGGTGAAGGTAAACTGAAACTAAATAACGAAACAAGTTCCGTAGTTAAAAAATGCAGTTTACTGGAAAATCATATATGTAATTCTGTTTTTACTTCAATTAGGGATTTTCATCAAGTATCAGCCACATTAATTCACTATTCGTCCCCTTTTCAATTATTTTTCATTCTGAATCATCAACACACACCAAGTGTTGAAGCGCGCTGTCGAAAAAAATATTGAAAAATGTACTAATTGGACCGTAAATTCTTTTGAAATTATCAAATATTAGACACGGAAAATCATATCTGAATACTTGAAAACAGCTCCATATTCTCAAAAATAAACATGATGAATTCGTTCGTTTGTTTCTGTTTTGGAGTAAATGTGCCATGAGAAGTGACAATTGAGTTTAGGTTCTTGAACAAAATAGGTACTAGTCATTCTCAAGTTATAGACATTGAAATTTCAGGATGAAATTCATGAAGCACCCAGTATTTAATGAACTAATTGACTAGGGTACGAAAAAAGGCTTAGATGACCTGCATTCATAACTAAATAATCAATGGCCAACCACCACTCATGAAATATAGTGTATAATAAGTACCTACACCTTTAAATTAAGATACTTGTGCAGCTGTTTAACTTGAAATATCTCGAAAAATATTGACTTTATCGCTATGGAAGAGATTGTGACTATTATTTAACCGTAGTATTTGTTTAAGACTGACTAATTTCCAAGACATTCACAAAATGGTGTAGGCCCTGGTCCCTTGCAAGCAATGTTGTCAGAAAGCTATTATGAATAGTATAGGGGTTTACCCCGGGCAGTATTCTGGGAGTGAAAAAAAGGGATACTTACCTAACTCTGTGATCTCCCATGATGAGGGATTCATAACTTTCCAAGAATTCCCACGCAGTAGGGTTGAAAACCTTATTGGCGGCGTTTTTTACGGATCTCGTGGGAATCAGGACCTCGTCAATTTTATGTATCACCTGAAATTGAAGCACGGATGAAGTTGTGAGTGCGAAATAACTTGATGTTAGGGGGGTGGGTAGAAAAACTTCTTGAGGTAATAGAACAGAGCACTGTAAAGTTTAGTTTGGAACAAAACGTTGAAATTTGTCAGAACGAGCTCGTGAAAATTTTAGGAAATCAGCTAATATCAATTTACTGATTAATGGAAGCTAAAAATTACTTCTTTATTTTCACGAGAAAGCTATACAAATAATTGACAAGCTAGAGAGGAACTCTTACTTTAGGAGAAAAATCATTGCACTTTGAAAATTGTGTTAGTGTTAGTTCACAAATGAAAGCACCATTGCTCAATTCAGAAAAATGCAAAGCATCTTTGAGCTGGTTTTTCTATCCCACCAAAAATCATCTTCGGATTTATTCAAAATCAACTCTTCAGTGGCATATTTCCCGAGTTTATGTTGAACTTTTTCAATTCTTATTCTTTGCAATAAATATTTATTTCGTTTTATTTGTATATAAAGTGTGCCATGAAATAATATAAAATAACATAGAAGAGTACGAGAATATGAAGGGAACAGGTATACAGTACTTACTTGTTCATTCGAATTTTGGTTGACCTGTATATTAGACTGGCTGATCAGCATTTTGGCATTGTTGATGTATATGTCATCATGATAAGTCCCAGTGGTGTGCGTGACCCATAAAATTGGACTGCCAGTCAATTCAGAGAAGAGGGACGTGTATGACGTTCCTAGTTGACCAGTCTTCTTAGGTACGTTTGCTGCAAAAAAGTTTGAATTGAAAACAAAATTCAAATCGAAGAAAGAAACAAAAATTTTGGTTTCAGAAGTTTTTTTAATGAAGAATATCACTGACTTCAATGATAGTGGAAGATGAGAGTGGCAAAGGTAGAATAGATCCTTTTACTTTGCTTCAGTGCTTTTCGTAGGTGAGGTTTTTCTGAAGAGCTCATCAAAATGAATCGTTTCACTAAATCCCCTTTATAAAATACCATGAAATTTCAAGTACGCGTCTAATGGTGAGTTTATGCAGAGTCTCTAAGAACTAATACCTAAGAGAGGGACTAATATCATGGGCAGATGGCAGATGGCCTACAAGCCATCTACCTTGTTGTGTTTTTTGTTAGTTTCGCGATATTGAAGAGTAGGTATTTGAACAACTCAAAAAGCAGAAATCCAGAAACAAAGTCTGCAAAACTGCAAATAGTAGAATCAACATCATTTACAAAATCCATAGCAGGGATGGTGGAAATCAGATACAGTCAAGTCAAAAAGGCAATGAGTCAAGAACAATTTTACCCCTACACTCTTATCAAATAGTACCAACATCTTCAAGTCACTGTATTTTCGATTTCTTTTTTTATAACGGTGGAATAATTGAGTGTACATTTATAAAACATCGATTACCACTTCGCGGTATGAGGTACGTAATAGAGCAAATAAAACTGAGATAGCACTACTCACCTATATGATATGGTATGATTTCATTTGGATCATCTATTTCTGTAGTATAAGTCTGGAATGCTGAATTTATAGGTGCGAAGATGGTTACTTGCTTATACTTCAAGGCAACCTTCGCAAGTGGACTCCTCTGCAGTAATGAATAAAACTGAAACAAAAAGTAATTATTAGGGATATTCTTTCAGGTTTATTATTATACAAATCGCGATAGAAAATCAATAGCAATACATATTTATAAATGGATGTCGGTGAATAAAAAATAATTCAGACACACACCCGCCAATATGAAATCAACAAATATTACGATCTCAATCGAATCAGCAAACCACCACCACTCGAAGTGTCAACAGAAATACCATTTTGTCGCGAAGGATTATATTCTGACATTTGTGACTATGGTTCCGGTTTCATTTGACTTCGTCAAACCAACACATCTCACACCTCGACGAAAATAAATGAATTCGATGTCAGTAGTAGGTATGGTGCCAGAAGTACCAATCCCAAGACGAGTCGAATGCATAATTTGTCAAATTGTCAAGCGTCTTGCACCTCAGAAATTCTGTTCAATTTCATTGTGTTGACTATGGGTAAAGGAGTGTGACCTAAAATATTTTCAGTTCGAGGAAACAAAATTTGTTTTAATTTTTCTAAGCAACTGATTAATTTGAAATTATAACGAAGGGGTTTCTTCATCGTAGGCAATTTTATGACTTAGTTCAATGAATATTCCTTCTGTAGGCTATTAAAATATACCTTTTCTGAATGATTCGTATGACATCAACATATAATATTGATAGGTATTAAATGGTTCGAATGCATTTTATTATTCTTTATTGCAGCATTATACCAACCTACTTTTAATGATATTGAGTGGATTGATATTATACAACCTAAAAGAGAATAAAAGGTCCCAGTAATGGATTATCCATCATTTTTGATTATTGGGAAAGAATGGGCGATTTAAATTAATGCAGGTGAGTTTCCTATAATTATTTCTTGGGAAAATTGTAATATTTCCGAAATGATCTGTTAATCTGCTTTTAAGCAGTTAAAATTTTTAGAAATTATTGAAATTTCTGTTTTTACCAATAGCATTTTCCTTGGTGTGAAATTATTTTTTCAGTTCAACTATGGAGTGATTTCTGCTCTTTATAATAATAGGCAGTTGTTATTTGATGTCGAAAATTTTTCTCATACATTGGAAAGCGTGAGGATTTTTCTACTATAAGGATACAGAGGTGCGATTGAAAATTTACTGTATTTTTCCATAAAATTACAATGATATGAATCGTTTCTTTGCAAAATTATTCAAGTACGTGCATCACTCTGTTTTTTCATTATCGCGTTAATTGTGTGAATAAGAACGTGCTAGCTGGACAGGACGACGATAAAAACATGTTCCAATTGAAGCAGCTGCAATGAAGACTTCTAATCTCCTTTCATTTGCGAAGATGGTTACGAATTAAACCGTCAGTTAATTAAAACGATGATTTACATAGTGATCCCAATTAGAGACCGTTGTTTCTAAGGAGATAGTTCCGGTTGACCACACTCCCAATGTGAAATGCTAAGACAGAAGGATACATACAGGCTGGTCCTAGTTATTCGCGTTTCATCAGCATAGCATATATTTTTCGTAAGCTTGATACCTATACCTACTATGTGAGTCTCTGACTAGTACAAATATTTCAACAGTAGATTGTTGAGACCAAAAGAAACCCTTTTTTCATATACCATTTTTCTTAATTCGGACATGATAAAAATATATAGCCATTTTATGCTTTCATAATGAGTTGTGCCACCCCCTGGAAAAACAATATTACCTTCAGAATAACCACAGAACACTAATAGAATAACTAGATACATCTGTGACACTACACATCTGTCGATCTTTTAAATAGAGTTGTATTCAGCCGAAGAACCTAATTTTTCAAATTTCAACGATGAGCCTTTTTAATAATAGTTGTAAAATTTTCAGGAAAACATCTGTTGAATAGACTAAAAGAGAGTGCGGGAGACTTGACCCATGCTATGGTCGGGAGATATAATCAGTGGTCCAAACTTCCCGCACTGATAATAGTTTGCTTTGAAAAAAGAAAATTGAATATCTAATAGAAATAAATATAAAAAAATATACAAAGTTTCAAAAAAGTGAAAAACATCTCAGAAATAAGTGAGAGTGACTCTGAAATAGAACATATGTATTTCATATGCTGATATATCTGATGATGAAAACCTTGACATAGAATATCGTGGGTCATTGGAAATAGTTTTCTTTCAATGTTTTTCCTGATAAACAAACTTATGGTCAAGTCTCTCTCGCCCCCTGTTCAACTTCCCAATGGGTTAGGGAGACATATGTCTCCCAAATTGGGTCATATGACCCAATTTGCGGTTGCTAAAAAAAGAATTGCTGTGCTCAAAATGTTCATCTCACCATCACTCTACTATTATCTGTCCTTACCTATTTGGGGATGATATCTTCACGCAAAAAAAGAGTTGCTACCATTAACAGATATAACTTGAGTGGAATGTCTTTCAGGACAACCAGCGGTTGGGTTAGGAGGAGGGGGCAAAATGAGAATCACCCTGAACATCACCTTGTGATTTTGTGTTTTATGATTATTTTTCATATAACGAGGCGAGCTGCTTTTGATATGTAAAATGGGGGTGAGGGACAATCCGGTAATTGTCCACAGATCAAATCATCATTTGACTGATAAATACATTTTCACCGAGGCAATCAACTTGTCGCACAACAAAGGAATTCAATTAAAAATTCATAACATCGTCAGGAAGCAATTAATGCAGCTTTTAAATTCATAATTTTTCAACCGGGCGGCTCTAAGCCGTATCTTCTGTCCTTGAGTAATTAATCCTTTAATTGAATTAATTTCGCAGTTGGGTTTCATCCCTACACGTCATTGTCATTGCAGAAAGACTTCCAAGTGCAGGGTTGGTATTCGTCAGTATTTAATATGAAGACAGAAAACCCTATGAAAAGCTGTGAATGTCTTATATCTCACAATAATTCGTTGCAGTTCCCCTTGGAATGAGAATATTAAATGTCAGATTGGACGAACAAGAAATTTATGAATATTTTGGTCGGCTTCCAACTGAACCTAACCTATCCTGAAATGGCTTTCATGGTTCTGAATGGAAGACACAAATTCAGTGCATTGTCCCTATTTAACAGTCTGGTGAAATCGAATGTATCGAATTCGCATTGTTGCATTGTTGGCAGCAAGGGAGTATGATTAATTTATTTTTCTTCAAATTGCTATTTTTTTTTTAACTAATTTTAACTATGAAAAAGTAGTGGGCTGTGCCAAGTTCGCATACGGAGAGTTTGAGAGGCTAACCCGAGGGCTTACTCCTACTGTGCCAACAAAAAACATAATTCAAACAAGTTTCAAGTGCCCGCGCAAGCCATTCAGGGAAAAGTCAAGTGGATACGATGAAGCATTTCTCTTCTTCACCACCTTTTATGAACCCAGCGTGTTGTATGTGAATTGTGTGGCCAAATAGTATTTGAACGATATACAGGGTGTCCTGACACTACGTGACTATTTCTCAGGTGTGAATAAAGTTTCTATATTAAGACGGGTCAGGAATGGTTCAATGTTTTTCCTATGACGCCGAATTGCAAAGATAATATATGTGCCTCCAAGTGGTACCCCAGTTTTTTGTGATAACTTTCGAACGACACAATCGATTCTGGTAATTTTTTGAATTTGGGTATTCCTTGTAGATAGAGTAGAAATCACCCTTGGCTTGTTATCGTAGTTGTACATTATACAAAAGAAGAAGAATGTCAGGCGAATTTATGTACCTCTTGTCTCAAGCCCGGTCACATGCTTTACAAAGTTCAGTTGCTCATATGGGGGTAGATGTGCTGATAAAGCATGAACGGAAGGGGGAAACTTTCCCTCATTTATGCGGGCAATTCAAATGAATCCAGGCGCCAGACTACCCTGCGAACTCCAAGAACCACCCTTAGAGTCGCTTAAAACACAGAATTTGTTAGTTGATTAGCGTGTACAGGAGAAATTTTCATTTGTAATCAAGTCTCGTCTCGCTCATACCAGTATCAGTCTGAGGGGTTCATTTATCTACAATCGGGCGTTCTCGCCACAAATGAGGAACGGTGGGTGGAAAGTGAATTAATTTGACGTTGGTTTGATTCATTATTTAGATTTAGTAACTTTCGAAGAAGGGCATTACAAAATCACAGTCTCCATCGGATATTTACAATATGCGTTTTTGGAACATGAAGATTGACCCCCTCAGCAATTTTTCGCACCAATATACAAGGTGTTTCATAAATATTGCAAACAAATACAGGATATGAATCCTGAGTTATTTGTAGTCAGGAAGGTCCTGTAAGTCTTTGTCTGGAAATGATTCATTTCCAAGGTACAGATAAGAGACAACTCTGATGTTTTCGAAAGAGTTGATGTGAAGACTGGACTTGCAATTCTTGTAATTTGAAAATCCTTTTAATATAATAAAATTCAATCTTCGATTGCTTTATTCGGGTATAGGATAATTTTTCACTGAAAGTGGTGCATCCTAGAGTAAAATTTAGAAACTGTTCTTGTTCTTAACTGAATGAAAATTGTGGAATAATTATGGAAAAAACATTGGTGTACTTTTTTTTCTTATCAAAAATATGAAAGTCAATATCATTCTGTCACAGTACGCACGCCACTGTATGTGCTGAAGACAAAGTATTCAATTGTGGAATTGTCATCTTCATTAGGTATCCATTTTTACCAAATCTCGTTCAAATATTTCAAGCATGTAAAATGTGTACAAAAATGTAAATGGGATAATCTGTTCAGCGAAATTTGTTAGTTTATACATGTTGTTTAGGGTGAAGTTTCACCCTTCATTAGAACACTCACCGGCTCAAACTATCACTAATTGACCCAGCAAATATCTGACACGCTTTCCAAGTGAGCAACAACGAATTTCAGTTCATTTCTATAATTATGTTGTACTGCGTTCTGCGGACCCTTGCAGATATATCTTCCGCCACCCCTAACATCATTAATTTCGGATTCACTCCATTTTGCCGCCAGGAAAGCGAAGTCATAGATAATTCAGGGAGTTTATGATGAATCGGAAGTTCTATTTGTGGAGCAGAAGGAGGTCGTATTGACCATATAGAAAGAACGCAATTTATGGCGTTTTCCCTTGTTTGTTTCGGTGTCCTGGGGGCAAAATTAGTTCGAGGATGGAAAATGAGATTTTGGAATTTATACATTGAGAGAATATGCGTGTTCATTGCTCTTTCAGTGGAGAAGAGTGATGTCAGTCGACACCAAATGTTTGTCCATTACGCATAATAATTTTCCTTTCTAACACACAAACGGAAGTGATTCAAAATATTATTGGGCATATGATTTTTTCACCTTTAAAGAAACATGTCAGGGTGGACTTATGAATAGTACCTAAAAAATCAAATTCTTATTTGATTGAGTCGGTCTATACTTGATGGAAGTTCATTTTATTTGAATCAGATAAAATTAAAATTACAACTTCCATAAAGTATTCGAATAATTTTTCAACCATTGTTTCGCTAACACTGTAGCCTCACCAGGTTTCAAGGTCGAGAGAAACATTTTTTCCCATACCATTTTTTTGATTCGGCCCTGATATAAAGATATAGCTATTTTTCATTAAAGTTTTCATAATGAGCTGTGCCACCCTTGGAAAAACAAAATTACCTTCAGAATAACTAGCTAAACCTGTGACACTACACATCTGTGGATTATTCAAACAGAGTTGTATTCAGCCGAAGTACCAAATTTTACAAATTTCAGATACTTTTTGATTTTTGAACATCAAATTACTCGAAAACGGCGCCTAATACGAGAAAATACGAAGAATCCTTTTATTTTACAAAACGTCCAAATATTCATTAGATAGCGTCCAACTTAATTCCAAGAGGTGGGTTCCTTGAATTTTTGGTATTTTTATGGTACGCAATGGTCATAATGAAAAAACGGGAAGACGTGGGTGATATCTTGTGTTCGAAAAAGATTAATCAAATAAATGAAAAACTATATTCCGAAATTAATTTCATTCGATAAAACCGTTTGTGAAATAGAACTAAAAATAACATTTTTATGATTTTTCAACAGGCTGTATCTTTTAAACCGAGCCAATTCGGAAAAAATGGTAAAGGAAAAAAGTGTTTCTTTTGGCCTCAAGAATTTACTGTTACAATATTTGTACGAGTCAAAGACTCACCCTGTGTAGGCAGATAGGACAGTATAAACTACACAGTAGGTGAAAGATTGAATTGAGGAAGGACGCAGGAATTTCCAAAATTGCAAGAAGATACTCAATACAGGATAGCTATCTACGTCGATTTAACTAGAATTGAACCTATACATAAATCTCGAGCGCTTCTAAGTTTATCAGTCTCATGCTTTTACCAAAGATTATAGAGGTAACTTTATAATCTTTCGCTTTTACTTTATTGTGCCCAGACTCCTTCCATAGGGATCCGTATAACATGCTGAATGCGTGTTATCGGTGTCCTCCTCCTTGGGCGTCCTTGAATGAATGCTTTTATTGTTGATATAGGTAGTGTGCCTCTATAATTAATCTAATTTTTATTAAAAGTTTTATATTTTTTTGAAAACCAAGTAAACATAAAAAAGATTTTATCTAGAAGTCGTTTTAAGTCATAAAAGTTTTGTACGAAACTTTATTTCCATATGGTGGCATAAAAAAGTTAGAGTGGGCATTTATAATAATCAATCAATCTAGTACAAAGTTTGTGCATTAATAAAATATACATATTTCACACGTCACATTAGATATGCATAAATTTTCAGCCTAATTATCAATTAATCCACAAAAAGGGAAGAAGTTTTAGTGATTTAGGCCACCAAAAAATTTCAATAAAAATTTCTGATCTGATCTTTATCCAGCTTGATGAATGAATAATGTTTAGAGCAAAAAAAACCACACATTTTCAGCCTCAAACATCGCTCCAAGAAATAATTCAATTTCAGTCACATACCGAAAAAAAAAACATATAAATATGAGCCCAACTGCACGCATCTACACATTTCCTTTGCCGTAGAGAGAGGAAAATAAACTGTCGAATTTTCATGCTTCAGTGCAGCACGAACTTCTATCCCAGTAAGCAAAGCAAGTGAATGAATATTGAATTTCTAGTTCGCTTCAGAAATACGTGGCACGGGCATCTTTTTAAGAAGAAAAAGGAAGCAGAAAACTCGCCTGCTGGAAAATCGTATGACGTTTGATATTCCAGGATAACTGTGAAATATTTGGATTTGAATATGGATATGCTATGGATATGAGGACGTTTATCTATACATATACTTGAGTATTCAACTGAGTAGGCTTATCATTGGGAAGGGAAGCAAATGAAGAATATTTAATTTATCGATGTTCAACGTAGAAAAAAAATAGAAAAGATATTAGAGAAATGCGAAAGATATAGGTACGCTTTCACGCCAGTGTAGTACCTATACTCCAGTCACTTTTATTTTAGCACTCGGTTGGCCATGGATATTTGACACATTTCACTCTGTATAGTACGAAAATGTGGGGTTATGACGCTTGTCAAAGCATTTTTGGGTTTTAAATCACGCTATGTTGCCCGTTCTACGTAAAAGTTTCTGTTATTATGTATTTTATCACAATGTCGAATCTCCTCGGAAAATATGTGGCGAACGTAATTGATGTTTATTACAAACTGATTGAAGGCATACCAAATCCAGTTATTTGCATGGAAAATACAAGAGATCAGTATAATATCATAATATGTTCTAGCTTGAGGAGAGTTAATGTTCGTTATCTTCTTTGACTGAAGTTTGAATACGTTACATCAGTTGTAGATTTCAAAAATATTAACCCGAAGATGAAACTCATATGATGCAGTGGTTGGGAATGGGTATCTCTTGAAGGAATTAACAGATAATTACAGAATGTTCAATTCTTCAACAAAAATCATCTTGCATCAATGTAAGTAAAAGGAATTAAAGTTTCAAGTCAAGATGAACTTCATCTTTGAACAAACATTTCATATGAATAAACAATTAACAGGACAACTGGCGCGTATTTGTGGCTGTTCATCTTAATACATTGATATAATAATAATAATTATATACATATTTATTGATCCCTTGAGACATTCACTATGTATAGGACAAAGCAAATGAAAAATAAAAAAATCAATTTTCGGGAACTTTTTCTACGATGACATTAATCGAAAATCCTGTAGTAACTTTTCGCATTAATTCACCTAAACATAAAATTCTCAAATGCAACCACTTTTTTGGGTCTCCCAATAGAAGGAAATTCTTAGTCATCCTCTTCATTAACAATCTTTCTAATTGTGGAAATATTCAGCTAAAATATAAGTCGTTTTAGAATCAGATGAAACATTATATAAATTCTCTTGCATTGAATATGTTCGCTACCGTCTGACGTATTGTGGATTTTAGAATATCAGGGTATAACTATTTGAATGAGCGGACCTGAATTCTAAATAGCACTTCCTGTCTCTTTTTTCAATCACTTTCGGCATTTTCGTAATAAAAATTGATATTAGTTATGGCAACGGCGTTATGACATTAACGACATTTCATGAGTGCCAACCTTACTCCGTTCTAGTTACAAAAACTTGAGAAAATTATTTCA